>NC_060120.1:1108022240-1108327449 GCF_021461395.2 Schistocerca americana
AACATCCAGACGGGAAGGAATATGGCTTCAGCTCTAACTGTTATTGATAAGCGGCAGGTAGCCGAAGCAGAGACCGCTGCATAAGCTGCTACTAAGGAGTCAAGGATAAAGAAAAGAATGAAGAGAAAGAGTATGGAGGATAAGGAAACAGGACAGCTCGAATATGCAGCTGGAATATTCTAGATTAACATGGTGGTAAGTTAATGAATCTGTAAACCTTCTTTTGCGATTTACCGGAAAATTGAATTTTCATCATTGAAGTACACTTTTCTCCTAAGTGACTGAAGTTAAGCTCACAAAATTTGGTACAGATATTTAGAATGATCCCCTCTACCCCCACCCCCTTGCCCACTATTTCCTGAAAAATTTATAACATGATGATGATGTTGGTGATAATTGAGCTACATTTTAAAATATTTTTGTTGTAGTAGAATGAATTACTTGCCTTTTTTGCAGTTCAGCATCAGGGAAGGAAATTGGAGTCATAAAACAACTATGTCAATGTTGTTGAACTCGGACTCTTTTTCTCCAAGCTGTACAGTCAGTGGTTCCAAAGAAAAGTGTAATGCAGTAAAATAGTGTTCCGTTTTTTATACAATTATAAATATTGTTGTCAGTATTAAAATATAAAGAATATCTCAATGACTATTTTGGCAAATGCTTTGGCTAATGACCCTAGCTGTGTATAAGCTATCTCTCATTTATAAATGTTGCGCCAATCAGGGTGAAGATAATGCTAAAAATGCAGCCTTTTCAGGGGCGTGTCCCGTTAAACACAGTGCCATAGGCAATGCCGTAAATGCTTCATCTGAGTTTGCAGCCATTCCAACTAGCGCCAAAATACATCTTAGACGCAAAGTGTCTGCTTCAAAAGTAAGGTTAAATTAACAAGCTTTCTTAGTACGTGTATGAGCTTGTTTGGTATATTCGTGGCTAGACAAGAGTGAAGTCGACAGAAAACTTTGGTCTCCTAGGAGAGACTTAATAAGTTTTAAGAAGATTCACTGTCCATTCGAAGGAAGTTGATGTAAACATCGCTTTCTGAGAGTAATATTTCCTTTATCATATTTTCATGTGTAAATCTCTCATTTTAAGCCGTTTCCTGGACCAGAATCTCGGTTTGTTCTTCTTCTTTAAACACAGTGCCACAAGCGATGCCAGGACTGCTTTTCTGCATTTGTGGCCTTACTCACTATGCTCAGAATACACACGAACATGAATAGCGTCTGTTTCATAGTGAGGTTAAACTGACAAATTTTGTTTGAACTTGCACGGTATTGCTTGGCACATTCGAGCCTAAACAGGAGAGATTTTGTCAAACAAGCAAAAAATAAATAAATAAATAAATGGCTCCAAGTGCTATGGGACTTAACATCTGAGGTCATCAGTCCCCTAGACTTAGAACTAATTAAAACTAACTAACCTAAGGACATCACACACATCCGTGCACGAGGCAGGATTCAAACCTGCGACCGCAACAGCAGCACAATTCCAAACTGAAGCACCTAAAACCGCTCGTCCAAAGCTTCTGGCTCTTGTCAAACACGTTTGATGGTTTACGGGTATGTTTAGGCTGGGTTCACTCGAGTGAAATGCTTGCGCAACGTCAGCTGTGCGATAAATGGACACACTGCTACGGCGCATAGGGTAAATGCAGCAGTCCAGACGGGCGGAACATGTCTGGTCGCGAAATTTCGCCGCCTGCCTGCCGCAGCCCACATAGCGAACGGAAATCGCCAGCAGAAGGCACAATGCTGTAGTCTGTGCTACGAGAATGAACGAGGGCTTTTCATTTGGTCGTGCGGCAGGGGCGTAGACGGACCCACTAAGGGAATCACTGCTGGGAGGGGAGCAGGCAGCGTTACGTTCTAGGTTGTGTGTGTGTGTGTGTGTGTGTGTGTGTGTGTGTGTGTGTGTGTGCGAGCGGCTAGTTTTTTTAGTGATAAGTTCGAACAACATGCAAGTGTTACGAGGATGCTTCGTGAAGTCAAACGGGAATGCATGGAGGGAAGGTGACGTTCTTTTCGAGTAACGCATCGGAGAAAATTTAGAGAACCGGCATTTGAAACTGATTGTAGAACGAGCCTACTGCCGCTAACAGATATTTCGCATAAGTACCATGAAGACAGAGAGGAGATATTAGGGCTCATGCTGAATCATATACATAGTCGCTTTTCCCTCGCTCTGTCGGCGAATAGAGCGGGGAGGAAAGCGACTGGTAGTGATACAGGGCACCTTCAGCCACTTACTGTACGGTGGCTTGTATGTAGATGTAGATGTAAAATCAAAGACTAGGAAAGTGGCTCAAATTTCGGCGTGTTATCGTTGGCGACAGCTACCAAATCCGGTCCCCTACCTGTTTGAACAGGAAGCCGTTCTCTAAGCGTCGTCAATGATGGGTGGTACATAAGCGGTCGCTGATACAGGGCAAATTGTTGCTACTTGCAGTCCGGTAACAGAATAAGTAATTTAGTTACAGGATCAACTAAACCATTTTCTTCCACACATACCTATGTTAGGGAAGCGTCGTGACGGCCCGCACTATTGAGTAGTTTTCTGTGTATTCTGTGGGAGAGTGTCGTGTGATGACCAGTCCTTTGCGCGAATCTTGAACCATCGGTGCTCAAGTACTACGAGCTTTTATCTCCAGCTCCAGGTACAGTTGGTTCTTATTTCCGTTGTTCATTACTGCACGTGTTCCAGTTCGCACGGCACGGTTGTTAACTCCCGTGTATAGCATCTAGGTGCCCTCCACGCTCCATGATCTTTTTAGCAGCCATTTTCCGACGTCTCTCAAGGCGCTGCTAGTGTAAAAATACCTTTGACCTGGGCCTCACCCGTTCACTGGTATATCCGATGTCCATAGTAACTAGCAGCCGACATGGCTCCCAGCGTGCGATTAATTGCTTAAGGATGAGCGTGTATTACGTACTGGAACCTACATTTACCCGACGACAATGTCCTTCGTAGACCACATCCTCTACACCTAACGAAACCAGTTACATAACCGGTAATTTTTCTGTGACTTGCGACGCTTAGCTGTAACTGTATTTATTGTTTATCAGTTTGTGTGTGACGATCTTTAGGGTTTAAGGAAATAAATTATGTTTATAATTTAAATACATGCGATGTTGTTCACGAAAATAACGCTTTGCGTCACTGAAAACCAAATGCTAAGTTCATCCTTATCACTTTCTTCCGAGAAACCAATCCGCTTCTGAAACAAGGCAGTGAGTAAACGACGAGTTGCTTACGATACGTTCCCTCCTCTGAGTGCTCCCACTTCCTTGGGTTACCCGTTGAATAAATAAAACATTAGACTGCTAAGAATAATTTAGTTGTTGGGCCATGATTATACGCCTTTTAAGACAATCGTTTAATTATAGAATGGTACATATATGGAATAAAGCCTATAACTGCTGTTTCTTCGCTTAAGATAACAGTGTGTCCAACACAGATTTACGTTATCTTTCTAAAATGAACACAACGATACAAACATGAAAAGAAAGGCATGTCATGACACCTGTTGTGAATTATTTCTTAATTTCGCAGAATATTTAAGTAAGGGGGAAAAAGCTTCTTTTCATTTCTTATTATCACAATACTTTGGGTTATGGGATTATTCGGAAATGCTACAGAATGAGGACTTAAGTTTTCCCAAACATGATACTCGTTTTTATTCGGAGATTCGTAGAGAATCACAACTTTATGCATATCTCTTATTGTTGACATGTTGCAACTCACATTTTCTACCACACTCAACTACAGTTGTGATGGAATACAATAATGAGTTTTTTTTTTTTATATAAAAGCTGATGACTAAGGACAATACAGAAAACGTTTTACGAAAATTCACTACGATGCGATTTGTGACGTGTTCCCGTAATGATTGCTTGACGGTCGGTTACCGGGAAACATGTCTAATATACTCACTGTTGATATAAAGAGAAAGGTGTAATTTTTTATTATTTTACTGTAAACATACACAAGGAATAAAATGAATGACCCATTGGAATGAAAAATCAGTGGCAGAAAGTCTTACTACTTCTTACAAAGTGTGCCAAAAATTCTGTTCCGACGCTCGTTTTGTGAAGAATCGCCAATAATGGTATCGATTCCTTTGTGTACGTGAATTAAGCCAATTGCTCATCTTGGACAAATACTAAAAAACTAACCACGTTCAGTCGTCACTGCCGTAAAACTGATTTCTGGATTGTGAGAGTAAGAGTGCACAATGGCAGATTCATTTCATTATGTTTCAAGGCAATTTCATGCAAAATTATGGAAAATAACTAGACAGAACAATCGAATTAACAAAACAGTGCATGTAACAGAAAAGTTTATGACAGCTCTTATTTTGTTTATATAACACCTCTGTTTTTGCTGTCTTACCAAGGCACTTCAGCAGCCTTATTTAAAAAATAATTTGCCATTTCAACTCTATTTCTTAGTATTGAATATTTCTTCTTCTTCCATCCAAAATTGTGGCAGACTGAAATTCTCTTCTCATTTCGTGACTTTTTCTCTTGTGTACTTAATTACGTGGAACGAAACGTGCGTTAGTTATATCAACAGCAAAGAACAATTTCACATTCGTTGATCGCTGAAAGACACGGCATTCATTCTACAATACGCCGAAGGAATATACAATGAGCCTACGTGCCCTTGAAGCCGGCCGCTGTGGCCAAGCGGTTCTAGGTCCTTCAGTCCAGAACCGCGCTGCTGCTACGGTCGCTGGTTCGAATCATGCCTCGGGCATGGATGTGTGTGACGTCCATGCGTTAGTTAGGTTTACGTATTACTAAATCTAGAGGCCTGATGACCTCAGATGTTAAGTCCCATAGTGCTTATAGCAATTTGAACCATTTTTTGCCCGTGAAAAACTGTAGCTCAAAATCCTTTTTCACGTGACAATATCTTACTTTCTGGTCGCAGTACGAGCGCTGGCAGCCCCAATGCTTCATCATCTACAAACACGTACGGCGCAACATATACTAAGCCAGAGGGCTCTGGTATATACAATGTATTTTCTTTCAGGCGATTTCACAAGGTTGATGTGATAAAAAAATGGACTGTCTGAATCGTTTCCAAAGGAGTCAACGACAACAGAAACGAATCTATTGCTAGAAGAACGATGAAAAATAATTCCTCGTAACTGTGAAACAGTGACACACTCGCCTTCGCGTTAATCAGTCGAAAGTGTTTACCATCGATTGCCCATATACAATTCGGGAAATTCTCACGGGTTTAGAACCCATTTGCGATATTCTTGCACTCCTCCTCTGTTGGCTCACGCTTACATTTGTCTCGCAGGCAGCCCCAAATCACACAGCGCAGTGTTCTTACTACATCCACTGGCTGCTGACTGCTAACTCTGTGCGTTTAGTGCAGCTCAACTGAGTAAAAACCAGCATCCGAAGGTGAAGCGTTGTCAATGCCGGCCATTGACGATGGTGAAACGCCAGAAAAGAAGGCCACACGTAATTTGTCAACAGGTAGACGCGAGAGCCTTAACATTTTTGTAACAACCAGAAGCCAAATACCTAAAACTAAGGGAAAAGTGTAATATTTACAGTCAGTGTTTAGTCATTAAGTTGATATTAAGTTTTCTTTTAGTTTTTCTTGTCTTGTAGGTCAGAAGGCTAAACAAAACTGAAGTAAAATTATGGACTATTATCGGATGCATACATCAGCAATAAAATGACCGTAACGGGTGTACTTTGACCCCCTGGAGTTCTTAGCACGTGTTTTAGAAACACGAGACTGTGTGCCAAGTCAGTAGGAAGACGGAATACTGCACGTGGAAGAGCGCTTCCAATTATCCATGGCAGAAGATGCCGGGAATCACGTAACATCAGATGACGCTCTAACACCTGTGCAGCCTTCATTAAGCTCCAGTTCCACCAATGAAGATAACAGTGAAAAGTATGAAACCTTCCTATGATGCTAAATTAAGCAAATCTCAGGATAGTCCTCCAATTCCTTCTCCGTCCCCAGAGGGCGAAGATTCATCGTTTGTCAATACCTTGTTCCTCATTTTGCGTAAGTTTCGAAAACTGGAACTCACACCTACTTCAGCCTATCTGGAAAGCCAAAATAGAAACGATTTCTTGCTTTCTGTGGAGCCTGTCACTTGTACAGGATGTGGCGACGGATTCAGCAAGACCAGGACCTTTTCGAGCGGCACTTTGCATACATGAGTCTAGAAACATGATCACCTTAGATACACATGTTATTTGCAAGAGTGATAAATTACTAACACCCAAACCTCCAGATGTCAGAATGTCAGATCGGTACCAAACGTTGTATGTCGATAGAGTATCAACAAAAACACCAATTTAGTTCGTGTAATGGGCTGTCATCCAATAGAACATGCGTAAACGGTAAAGGAACAACAGAACCACGGAGGATAGGATTCGTGAGCACGTGATTCGTAGATCTGTGAGACGTGTGTTGGTAAAGAGTGTGGTCGCCATACCAAAGGTCCCTCCTTCGATCTCTAGTGGTGAATTTTTTTTTAATTGCTTACCTGTGAAAATATTATACGAGAGAACGTTGTCCTGACATGTGAAAGGACTTTTCGGAGTGTGTAGAATTTTTTTGTTTTTGTTTTTTCAGTCTGCTTTGTTAGTTGAGCGTAATCACTTATTATTAATCTTATTATTACAACAATTAGTTTTATTATTATTATTATTATTATTATTATTATTATTATTATTACTATTATTATTTCGACATGTATGATGGAACTGTTTTATTTTTTGTTCTTATTATGTATTCTGTGAAACTACAAATGTACTCTATAGGTTTACTACATTCACAAAAAGGAAGCAAAAGCAGATTGCCAAGAAAACATTGCTGTAAACTCCAAGCAGTCCTTTTACATGTCATAAACATGTTGTCCCGTATGAAACTTTCACGCATAATGCCGTAAGAACAAATGTCGTCATTTGGGTTTGAACCCAGGATCCTGTGTACGAGGGTATGTCTACAACCTCCCCACGCTAGCTTAAGTGTCTGGTACTCACAGTTATGCATTTTATGTGCTCCGTAAATCTGGGGTTACTTTTAATTAACGTTTCTGCCCGTTCTGCTAGACGACAGTACATAGTACGTACTAAATTGGTGTTTTGGTTGATACTCTATCAACATACAAAATTTGGTACCGATCTAAGTGTCTGACATCTGGATGTTTGGGTGTAAGAACAGAACATTAAACAAACCATTTTCAGTATGACAAAAAATGATTGATGTACCCAGAAGAGGAGGAGCAAGCTAAGTGAAAATTCACGGGATAAGATGATATGTGATGTTGCTTACGTTATTACAGCTATCGGGATGACGTTGCAATCCCTCTTGTCTTGTTACATGCAGTGATTAGGTTGGGAAGGGTGTCGTAAGATGTAGTAACTTCTACTGACACAACCTGGCCCACAACTGCTAGGCTGTTGGTACTATCTCTGAGACGGCGTTCCAGATGGTCCCAAATACGTTCTATTGGGAACAGTTCTTGTGATCTTGCTGGTCACATGCGTAGCTGAACATACACAATCAGTTCATAGAGACCCGTGTCACTTTTGGAAAAGTATTGTACTCTTGGGAAATGGCACCTAAATCTTGTCGCAAGTGACGTAATATATGAGGAAGCATGAGTCCGTAACGTACTGTTGTGCCGTCTCAGTTCGTGCAGCCGCTTCCAGCCGTGACCTGTAGCCACCGTAACGCAAAGAGTAACACGGTAGCGTCTCTCCAAAACATGGGGAACATGGAACCTCTCCCGAGGTTCCTTCCGTAGTCACCAACGATGTGTACTGAAAAGCCTAGATCCGTCACCGATCACAACGTGACGCCATTCCTCAACAATAGTCCATGCTTTCCGTTCACGGCACCACCACCAATCGGAGCTATTTGTGACGTACTCCTAACGAAGGCCTGCAGATGGTACGGTAATTCCCTAGTATGGCTGCTGCTAGTCTACGACCAATACCGGGAGCTGACAGAAAATGTTGTAGGGCGTCGATTTCTCGTTCTCAGATGGGAGGAGAAGATGTGAAGGCGTTTATGATGTGCCTAGTGCATAGCACGGCGATACTTCCTTGTGCTGGTCAGACGTGTTCGGCTGTTACCGAGAAACGGAGTTGGTGCACTGATAAGGTAAGGAAGAAAGAGGTTCTCGCCAGCATCATCCAGGAAAGGCATATATGGAAAACACTTGCAAGCAGAAGCGATTGGATGATAGGACAGCTGTTAAGCCATCAGGGAATATTCATAGTACTAGAGGTATCTGTGGATGGTACGAACTGTAGAGAAAGACAGAGATTGGAATAAATCCATCAAACAACTGAGGACGTAGGTTGGAATTGCTGCTCTTTGGTCAGAGCTGAAAGGGTTGCACAGGAGAGGCTTTTATGGCAGCCACATCAAAGATGTTAGATGACTGATGACCCCACACCCCGTCCAAAAAAGTGCCTGTTCTGATGTTCCCCTTCCGTGGAACATAGGGCAATTATTACATCCGGACGGCACCCAAACCTGTATATTAATTCGACCAGCCGGCGAAATGGTGACGTCCAATGCAGCTTTTTTCAAACGTCGTCTCAAGCAAACACACGCGATCTACGTATCCTTCACAGTGATCAGTGGAGATCTGACGCCCCCTTTAAATGTGTGTGAATCTATACTAAAATTGCTGAATGACTAAGAAGATGAAACTTCTACGTTATTTGATTATGAAACAACTGAGTAAAACTGAACGTACTGAGCATACTTTCTCTTTATTTTTTCTTATCATGTCAACACCGAACCACAATATTCTAGCGCCGCGCAATCTGACTACCCAAACAAATTACAACCTGACTTTAAATAATTAATACAAAAGAATGGTCCTGAATAAGAAGCAATCCTGACAATAACCTATACATTCCATGAAGCACTTATCTCACAAAAATCTTCATTACGGGAACTACTGCGATAGAGCGAGCGTCAATACTGCCAGCTAAATAAAACATAAACTACTAAAGCCACTAACTACTCATAGGCGTGTGGTTAGCAAAGGAAAGATTTTGTTGTAATCAAAATGATGTATTTTTTTACCTTAATAATACGACATCCAGTTCAAACACGAATATAAATCGTCATTGACATCCAGTACAGAGATATATAATCATGAATAATTTTCAATCTCCAAGTCGGATACTTCCAGATCGTCAGCCTACGCTAACACTTCTGACCTCTACCCTCCATCAATGCTAACTTCTTACATTTAACATTCATCTGTGCTGGCTGTTCACCTCCAACTGCTCAACAGTTGTTCAATCACTGCTGGCGACTAACTTCCAACTGCCCAACACTACTGGCGATTAACTTCCAACAACGAGTCAAACCAGACACAGAGTCTTTTACAAAGAAAGCGCAGTAGATATAATACTACCGTCCGCTACTGCTATACCATAACCTTAGAGTTGGAGGCAGATCGTGAAATAAAACTACCTTGCTAAAGCAATTATCGTATAAAGCAACAGAGCAGTGTTACCCTCTGAGAGGAATTTTGTTATGTTGACCGTGTTGTACCTAACGGAGGTGGCTTATCGGAAGTGAAAGTAAAAATTACGTAAATATTTGAACAGTAACAAACAATATATTTGCCTAGCTATACTGTTTAAAGAATAAGGAAAACCGTCGCCAGGGTAATTAGGCAAGAGAAAGATTAACGTTCTCGTTTAAGAAAGTAGGTATGAGTAACTTAAACGGACAAACACAACCTAGAGTTGGCCACACGCGAGTGCAATGAACTCTGACACATACATATGTTTACAGTAAGATTGCAGCTAACAGCTAGAGCAGCACAATCTATTTGCAAAAATATAATAGATACCGAAACATACTATTACTTTCAGGGCTTGTTCAAACTGAATGGTCTTTATAACATTACTATTTACATTCACTGCAGGATCATAAATTGGACATAGGTTAAGTCTCTCTCAGTTAAATATATTACTATTTAAAATGAAAGTTATTTGGTATCCACTAACAAGTTGCTTCTCGCTATCTTTTGAATAAGGAAATTATGGTTTTCGTAAATAGTGGTCTTCCCGTTACTTGTTACCTAGCATTAGCAAAATAGACGAACTGTGGATCCAGTTATACTATTAATATGCACTTCCAATACACAAGAGAGACAAACACTTAGCAATCACGAACATATAATTTTCTACTATTGCAGTTTTCCACTTTTACTACAGTGAAACATAATGTCGACAAATTTGCAAGAAACTGATTCACCTTTTAAAATTTGCTACAGGTAGCACTATGATCATTAATTAAGCAAAAATTTATGAGCCTCAAATTTAAGAACTTTAATTTATAAAAGAAACAGCAAATTGTCTTTACTACCACAGTCTTCTACTTTCAAGTAAATGATTAAATAGGTGACTTTGAAACTTCACAAAACTACATTTAATGCCTCCCACAATTTTACTAAATCCACAGTAAGTCTGAATATTACCTTCTCATCAAATATCAAACAACATTGTGTAATTAACCGTCTAACTTTGAGGCTTTCATTTTTTCCACAAAATATGACAGTCGGTAATAATAGTTCTAATGGAGAGGAACCTGAGAGGTGTTGTGATAGGGAAAAAATCAAGGTAGGTACATAAATTCAGTTATAAGTTACCTTATATTTGTGCACACTAAATCACCCAATAAGCTGATCCTTCACTGTACATTATTATAGTACTCCTTTACAGTGATTGCGCAATGTGGTGGCAACTGCATGTTGGTAGGTGGATTTGCAGACAGAATTTCTAAACTCTGGCCCTTCTTGGTGGCGATGATGAATACCAATTCCAGAATCATTTCAGCTATTTATCCATCCATCCAAGGCATTGGAAAGCAGCAGAAAAAGCCTCTCTCGGAACCAGCACAACATGCCACTTTAACATGGGCAGTGCTCAATTTGGTAGCTCGTCCCCGACTGACTCTCAATTCCTCCTTTTCTACCTAGGCCAACCACAATTTGCACGCGCTTCACAGTTCCGTTCCCGAGGGGAACCACTACACCTTTTACATACTAAAGAACTAAGAACCCTAAGTGAAGGTCTGCAGTTTACATAACAAAGAACAAACATTTTAAATAAAACAGAACCTTTGCACATATAGACATTTCTATAAAAATTATTTAAACAAAATTACAAATATCTTCAGTAAGTTTTGTTCCCCTCCAATTGGGACAAAGAATTTAAATGAAAGATACACCACATTGCCTAGAATCAAATCATGACATCAAAGTTTTTACAATGAAAGGAGTATACAATTTTGTGCTATCTATTCAACCAAACACATTTATAGAAGCTCAGCGATGTAACGTTAAATAAAACAAAAGGCAAAATAAATCAATAGAGTATTTGAACTATGGTGTTACATAGAGACCAATGCAAAGGTCTACACAGCGCTTCCAACACAGAAGCAGCCCACGTACACTATGCCTCGTAACAACGGTAAATGTGAACAGTACAAATACACCCTTGTGGACGTTCTACACGTTTTGTCCCAAGTAGAAGCTACCAAATGAAAGTCGGAATTAATTACAACTTAGTAGATTTATTCTGAAAACAAGGTGAAACGTAACTCAGAGTAATCACTCGTGTCCGCGTCCGTAGCCAAAGTTCATCTCCGGTAAACAGTATCACAGTAAGAGCGTCGTGAATGAGAGGTTACAGGATCTGTACTCCAAGAGGCCCACCAGACGACGTCCCTTGCGGGGACGTCTGGCTGCAACTGGATTGGCTCCATCGACTGCAGCGGTATGACTGCTGCATTTCTTGGTGGCGCCCCCGCTGTGAGCACTTTTAAGTGTGCCGCCCTGCTGCCACTGGATCGTTGGCACACGGTGCTCGAGAGGGAGGTGGCCGCGTCTCATGTGCGGCGACCGTGCTGTATGAAGGCACAGAAAAACACTACCTTTCACAGACAACTGCATTTCTATTTATTTAATCATTTACATACTCGCTGATGGGGTGTACAAGCATGAAATTACATAGGCATCCGATCTTCTGTAAGCTCCCATTTGTTGTCACGAAGTGTATTTGCAACCAGGATGCAGCGTTTCAATTAGGCACTGGCAGTCCCAACAGTATCAGCTTGAAATAAACTGTGACATCTATGGGACAGTCACCTTCGGCTACACAAGACTTTCAGCTAATTGTGTTCCGAGAAACGTCATGTAAAAAGAGTTAATTTCTGTCTCTTTTGCATGCCCATTTTGTTAATTTCATTTATATTGATATTCCTTATCTTAAAATTCATGAACGCAGTCGGTTTACCGGCTCCAGCATAAAGCCTCGTTCACACACGAAAGTAAATTTACATCACGGGGTGGGCTTTTGTAGTGGCACCTTGAGCCACCGTTCACACAGAAACCCGAAAATTCTACGTAGTTACACAACTTCCAGTATGGCGGCAACTGAAATCGTATGGGTGGTTGTTAATGTTATAGTGCAGGTTTTGGAATTTGAGCTGTGAGCAGAGGTAAACACAACGAAGACGAAAACCAAATGTTGGATCCGAAAACGCACTCCGCTCAGGGATGCACATTTATAAAAAAAATAACACTCGCAGCGAAAATGCTGGTTGCTATGGCAAACTAACCTAACCGAAAGATGAGACGGAAATAATATATGCAGACACGCAACTCTTCCAATTTTTCAGAATTTTATTTTCTTCATTGATGTAGGCAGAACGAGTAACTAATTCTTAGTTTAACAGCTGCCACACCACTTTCGTTGGCTGTTCCCTGAGTCTATACTTTGCTTGACCTCACAAATCACGACGTTAATACGACTCGCTTTTTATGGGTATTTACTTATGTTTATTTATTTATGTATCCCAAAATATTTCAACACTTTGGGATTTATCATTGGTTTGCAAGTGTAGCACCCACTCACTCTCTCACGGTATCTATCACACACACACACACGCACACACAGACACATTGGTACAGAAAGTTAGACATAGGTTGTTTCTCTTGTGCTTCCAAAAGGAAGTTTCCATTGTACATGAGTTTTTTCAGTATGAACATGAAAACACACTGAAAGAGAGTCGAATACAGCAGAAATTACTCCACGATAAATGCGAGAGAATGCTCCTGTTTCAAAATGCAGCCACCAGGCAGCAGTGGTGGAAAGAAATTGGCGTAACAAAGTACACCGAAGTTGAACTTTTTGTGGTATGACATAACTTGATTATTTTAAGTTGCGCCATAGCAAACTGGAGTTCACACATTCAGTTTCATTGCAACTGTAGGATGCCACTAGTTGTGGCGATACTCGTTGCGTGTGTGACCCTGCCTTAAGTGGCGGTAGCTCCGCCACACACACACTGGCTACGCTTGGCGAACGCCTGGGGAGGCATGAAGATGGCCATGCAACCAACTGGCAAGGGGAAGGCTAGAGCCCGTTTAGGGCTCCCGAGGATGCGGAGAAGCACGGCAGAGCAGCATAGAAGCTCACAGTTTAGCACATAGACTCGCGAAACACAGCTCTTCGAGTATAAAAGGAAATGGCACTTTTACATGAAGAGAATTTTATCCATAATGGATGCTGTTGAACTCCGTGACAGCTACGTTATAGGTTGTAGGAACATTTACTCTACTTGTCACAATAAAAGATTTTTTTTTATTCATCACACGACCGATTTCGGGCTTGTGACCATCCTCAGGTGTTTATACACACATCAAAATAAGTCTTCCATCACCTCGGTTCCGAGAGTTCCTGACCTGTGCAAAAAATTGGAATTGAGATCAACATAAACAACATTTCCTCCCTTTTTATTGCTCATGAAAACCACATATTGCATGTTCTAGCACCATACAGCGAGACCTTCAGAGGTGGTGGTCCAGATTGCTGCACACACCAGTACCTCTAATACCCAGTAGCACGAACTCTTGCATTAATGCATGCTTATATTCGTCGTGGCATGCTATCCACAAAATCATCAAGGCACTGTTGGTCCAGATTGTCCCGCCTCTCAACGGCAATTCAGCGTAGATCCCTGAGACTGGTTGGCGGGTCACGTTGTCCGTAAACATCACTTCTCAATCTATCCCAGGCATGTTCGACAGGCTTCTTGTCTGGAGAACCTGCTGGCCACGCTAGTCGAGCGATGTCGTTATGATGAAGAAGGTCATTCACAAGATGTACACGATGGGGGCGCGAATTCTCGTCCATAAAGACGAATGCTTCGCCAATACGCTGCCGCTGTGGTTGCACTGTCGGCCGCAGGATGGCATTCACGTAACGTACAGCCGTTAGCCCGCGTTCCATGACCACCAGCGGCGTACGTCGACCCAACATAACGCCTTCGCCAAGTGGCAGGGAACCACCACCTTGCTGTACTCGCTTTACAGTGTGTCTAAGGCGTTCAGCCTGACCGGGTTGCCCCCCAACACGTCTCCGACGATTGTCTGGTTGAAGGCATATGCGACATTCATCTGTGAAGAGAACGGGGTGCTAATACTGAGCAGTCCATTCGGGATGTTGTTGGGCTCATCTGTACCGCGCTGCACGGTGTCGTGATTGGAAATATGGACCTCGTCATGGACATCAGGAGTGAAGTTGCGTACGATATAGTCTACTGCACACAGTTTGAGTCGTAACACGACGCCCTGTGGCTGCACGAAAGCATTATTCAATATGGCGGCGTTGCTGTGAGGGTTCCTCCGAACCACAATCCGTAGGTAGAGGTCATCTATTGTAGTACTAGCCCTTGAGCGGCCTAAGCGAGGCATGTCATCGACAGTTTCTGTCTCTCTGCATCACCTCCATGTCTGAACAACATCGCTTTCGTTCATTCCGAGACACCTGAAGACTTTCCTTGTTGAGAGCCCTTAGTGGCACAAAATAAAAATGCACACGCGATCAGACCGCGGTATTGACCATCTAGGCATGGTTGAACTACAGACAACACCAGCCGTGTAACTCTTTCCTCGTGGAATAACTGAAACTGATCGGCTGTCGGAGCCCCTCCGTCCAACAGGCACTGCTCTTGCATGGTTGTTTATATCTTTGGATGGGTTTAGTGACATCTCTGAACAGCCAAAGGGACTGTGTCTGCGATATGACATCCACAGTCAACATCTATCTTCAGGAGTTCTGGGAAGTGGGATAATGAAAACTTTTTGATGTGTGTACATTAATGTATTCCATTATATTTATGGAGATCATTGTTTAAATACAAAGAAAATTATTTGCTGGTGACTAAACATATACAGGTGGAAACAATTGTAAGCCGCAAGGCACCATTTGTCGAAAATATATCTCTACTTACATAAAGATGAAGGATCTTTACTATAATTATGCTGTTGTGACTGTTTTCCACTCTGATGCACATTTGTTATTATTTTCATGTCAATGTTAAAGTTTTTTAAAATTTAGGTGCATATTTTACTACTGTGTCGCACACTTGTGATATACACTGTGTTTACTTACAAACATGTAGACTAGATCAAAGAAAATGGAAATATGAGGTGCGTAGATGTTGCTCATACAGAAACATTAGCTTATGATCAAAGAAATTAGCTATAGGAAGAGCAAGGATGTTGCACACACAGAAATATATAAAGCTATTATAAATTGCAAAATTTTTTGATCCACATTAAGAAATTTTGGATCCACATTTTTGTCAGAGATCTTAGATCTAAGAAGTACAATGATGTTGCACATATGAAATTACCAAGAGCTATTACAAATTACAGAAATTACAGAACTGTTTTGAGCCACACTCTTGTCAGAGAACTTAGATCTAGGAAGTACAATGATGTTACACACATGGAATTTTCAAAGATATTACAAATTACGAAAATGACAGTTAAAGCTTGTGTTTACAATATGACTTTTACAGTTTCAATAATGATAGCTGCATCACACCTGCATTGCATATTACTTTGTTATTAGATATCAGGGGATAACGAGATTTTGTTTTTTGAATATTTCATTAAACATGGGAAGATAAGATTTGTTTGCAAGTCCCACTTGTTCTTTGAGAATATGGTGTGGTAAGTTAGAGCTGTGGATGTAAATTTCTGGCTCTTCGTGCAGATACATTTCCTTCCCTTTGTTGACAGTGTGTAGGCTCTAAACACAATGTAACTTAACATCTGAGGTCATCAGTCCCCTAGAACTTAGAAAGACTTAAACCAAACTAACCTAAGGATATCACACAGATCCATGCCTGGGGCAGGAATTGAACTTGCGACTGTAGCAGCAGCGCGGTTCTGGACTGAGGAGCCTTGAACCGTTCAGCCACTGCGGCCGGCACAGTGTGTAGTATTTGTAGGTTGCTTGTAATTCTTGTGGCTGAGTGACCATGGTCTTTCACATGCATCGCAAAGGTGGATTTGTCGATGTTATTTAGCCGGAAGGCATGCATATGGTTAAGGTATCTTGTAGTGCAACTCCTTTCAGTTTGTCCTATGTAGACCAGTGGGCAATTATTAGATCAAAGTTTGTAAATATCCGATTTGTCATGGCATTGGTTATCTGTCTTGCTGTAATGGATGATGTGCTGTGTAGCTTTTGGTTAGTGCTGAAAGATATTCCAATACCAGTTTTCTGGAAGAGGTTGTCAAATTTGTATGATATTCTACCTATAAAGGGTATGTGGGCAAATGTGTTTTTTCCATTTTGTGAGTCTGATTTAGGAGGTTTGCATTGTTTCTTTTTGATTTCGTTTTCATGCTTATGAAGTACATCCGGTTGTATCAATTTGTACGTGCAACTCTTTGATAATGTTAATTTCTTTTTGACCATCATGGGGGTTCAGTGGAATTTTATGTGTATGATTAAGTGTAGATCAGAAGTATTCCATTTTGTATTGTACTGAATTACAGGGGTAGCTGTTAATGAGAACATCCCTAATAGTGGGTTTCTGTAAATCTGAAAGGCATATTTGTTGTTTACATGAGATATTTTAAGGTCAAGAAAATTGATTCCTTTATCTACTTGATGTTCTAGAGTGATGTTGAAATTGTTGTGCATGCTGCTGAGACCTGTAGCAGGTTTCTCAATCTCCTCAGTTGTACCATCGTACAAGATAATTTATTATCCTCATACCCTTTGTAGTATATTGTTTTATTTACAAGAGAAATTGTTATTAAAAGTAAGATAATTGTGTGACAAGATTAATTATTGCAGTTAAGTGAGTTCACATATCAAAGCCTTCGATAGTTTTTTTTGTGTTTTAATAGGTTGTTTTTATTATTTGAATAGTGTAACATACAGGAATGTTGGAGTAAGGATTTACTATGTCCACTGAAGCAAATTTAACATCCTCCAGTATCGGTAAGTCTTTGATATGGTCAATATGTTCATAGCTATTCTTAATTGAAAAATAGTTTCCATATCTATAAAAGTTACTGAGAATGTATTTAAGTGTCTTGCTGAGAAAATATGCTGGACTGTTTCAGGAGGTGACAATGGGGCATATAGGACAATTTTCTACATAAATCTTTGGTAGAGAACATAGTTTTGATGCTGATGGGTTCATGACAAGGCATTTTAGGACATCAGAGTCAGATAACTCAAATTGAGAAGATTTTAGTAGTGTCTTAAGCTGGGCCTGAAATTCAGGTGTGGGGTCCTTGTGAATTTCATGTGTGTTCTTATTATGGAAAAAATCTTGAGTTTTGTTGATAAATCCTACCAAAACTCACTGACAACCATGTCAAAGAATTAATTGTCTACTTTAAAATGGCATGTGACTCAGCTAAGGTAAACAGTAATGAAAAGATAAGTATTGAGCTGCAGGTTAAGAATATCATACACAAAAAGTTATAAAACCAAAAATTACGTAACTGTTACTCCAAACAGCTCAGGAATATTAATAGAAAACTACCTGAAAACAAAGCGCTGGTAGGCAAATCTGACAAGGGGAAATCAGCTGTTGTTATGTATGAATCTGAATACATCAACAAAATTCAAGAATATTTCCATAATAGCAACATACATGACATACAGAATGATCAAACACTCAAATTTCAGGCCCAGCTAACGAAACTACTAAAATCTTCTGAATTCCTGTTATCTGACTCTGATGTTCTAAAATGCCTTTTCATGAACCCATCGGCACCAAACTACTTTTGCAACCAAAGATTCATAAAGAAAATTGTCATATACGCCTTATAGTGAACTCAAGAGACAATTCAGCTTAGTTTATCGGCAAGAAACCTAAATGTATTCAAGTAACTTTTATACATATGAAAATAATTCTTTTATTAAGAATAGCCATGAACTTATTCAACATATCAAAGACTTAATGATACCAGAGGGTGTTAAATTTGCTTCAGTGGATATACTAAACCTTTATACCAACATTCCTATACATGACACTATTCAGATAATTAAAAACAACTGCAGTAATACACAAAAAGCTATCCTAGGCTGAGGTATATGAACTCATTGAACTGCTGGAACTAATCATATTGCACAATTATTTAACTTTTAATAACAAATTTATAAACAAGAAGATGGTCTTGCAACGGGTAGTATTTTGTCAGGAATATTTCAGATATTTACATGAAGCACATAGAAAATAAATTTTTGAGCTCAGATTGTTCACTTGAAAATAATGTAATATCTACGAAAGGTATGAAGATACTTTTATCTTGTATAATGGTACAACTGAGGAGATTGAGAACATTGCTAAAGGTCTGGCCACATTCACAACAACATCAACTTCACTGTAGAATACCAAGTAGATAAAGGAAACAATTTTCTTGATCCTAAAATATCTAATGTAAACAGCAAACATGCCTTTCAGATTTACAGAAAGCCCACCACTAGTAATGTTGTCATTAATAACTCCTCATGTCATCCGCCAGCCGGCGTGACCGAGCGGTTCTAGGCACTTCAGTCTGGAACCACTAATCGCTACGGTCGCTAGTTCGAATCCTGCCTCAGGCATGAATGTGTGTGATGTCCTAAGGTTTGTTAGGTTTAAGTAGTTCTAGGTTCTAGGGGACTGATGACCTCAGATGTAAAATCCTACTCAGCCCCTACGATGAACAGAAAGAAATTAACATTTTCAAAGAATTTGCATGTAGAAATTGATACAACCCAGTCGCAATTTATAAAGTTAGCAACAAAATCAAAAAGAAACAGTGCACACCTACTAAATCAGATTCATAAGAAGGGAGAATCACATTTGCCCACACACCCTTTATAAGTAAAATTTCATGCCAACTTGCCAGCCCCTTTCGGAAAACTGGTATTCAAATTTCTTTCAGAACTGACAACAAGCTACACAGCACATCATCCACAAAAGTAAGACAAATAACCAATGCCACGACCAATCATATATTTACAAACTTTTGTGTGACAATATCCCACAGTTCCACATAGGCCAAACTGGAAGGAGTTTCAGAACAAGATACCGTGACCATATGAATGCATTCCAGCTAAATAACTTTGACAAATCCACCGTTGCAATGAATCTAAAAGGCCGTGGCCACTCAGCCGCAACCATTACAGACTGACGGTGTCGCCATGGGTAGTCCTTTGTCGTCTTTGACGGCCTACTTTTCTTATGAAGGACTTCGAGGAAAAGCGCTGGAATCTGCTAGCCACAGTGTTTTGGAGGTATGTTGATGACACGTTTGTCTTGTGGTCCCATGGTGAAGCAAAGCTAAAGAATTTTTAAATCATCTGAATTCTATCCTCAGACAAACTCAGTTCACGATGGAAATCTAAAAAGATGGATCCCTTCAATTTTTGGATGTGTTGGTATGGCGCAAAGACGACGGCACTTTGAGACATGCAGTGTACCGAAAATCGACCCATACGGATATATATTTACTTGAAAATAGCTGCCACCATCCTGCGCAGAAGATGTGTGTACTAAGAACTCTGGTACACAGAGCACACGTCACTGCTGACAAGAGCAGTCTGGAGGACGAGCTTCTACACCTGAGAAGAGTTTTTGAAGCCAACGGCTACTTTCCACAGCAGATAATTACGTAAGGCACTACAAATGAAATCAACAGTGGGCACAAGAAAAGCGGAAGGAGACACAAAAAGTTTAAATCCCTGGCTTCCTGCCATACGTGGGAAGCCTTTCATCAAAATAGGTCGGTTCCTCAGTAAAAACAAAGTGAAAGTAATCTTTCGCTCTTCACCAACGACTGCAGCACTCCTGGGTTCCGTTAAAGATGATATGGTGCTTCAGAAGCCTGGAGTTTATAAGCTCACCTGTGAGTTCGGCCGTTCATACATTGGACAGACGACACGTACAGTTCTGGAAAGATGCACAGAGTCCCGCAGGTACACCTCTCTTATAGCCTAATAAATCTGCTGTGGCAGAGAACTGTATTGACACTGGGCACTCTATGATGTACGATATTGTGGAAATTTTTGCCTCCAGTTCATCTTTCCCGGACTCAGTAGTGAAAGAAGCTATTGAGATTCGGTTGGCGACGAATTTAATTAACAGAGATAGCGGCTTCAGCTTGGACAGGTCATGGAATCCGGCAATTTCTGTAATTAAATCACAAAGACATCGCAACGGTGCAGTTCTCCGTGACACATCAATATCACCGTCTGGCTCGACTGCACAGCCATAAATTAAATTTCCATGCATATATTACATCTCTTTGCCACCTACCAACGTCTCTGGCGCCTTGTATCTTTGACCACATACGTATTGGTTCGGTCCTTGGGTTTAAAAGGACGGAGCAAGTGCTCAGTCTAAAGATGGCTGGATGGTATTCAACTGAAATATTAGAAAAAGAAGCTGAATTTATGTGTCTGAACGCCCTAAATTTTATAGAACAACCTACAAATACTACACACTGTCAACAAAGGAAAGAAAATGAATACGCTCGAAAATCTAGACATTTACATCCACAGCTCTAATACACCGCACGTTATTCTCAAAGAACGAGTGGAACTTTCTAGCAAATCTTATCTCCATATAGTTCATGAAATATTCAAAAAACAAAAACCCGTTATCATCTGACATCTAATAACAAGGTCCGATGTAGCAGTCGTACAACAGTTCAAGTGTCATTATTGTAAACTGTAAAACGCGTATTGTTAACACAAGCTTTAACTGTCATTTTCGTAATTTGTAATATCTTTTAAAATTTCATGTGTGTAACACCATTGTACTTCCTAGATCTAAGTTCTGTGACAACATTGTGGCTCAAAACAGTTCTGTCATTTCTGCAATTTGTAATAGTTCTCAGTAATTTCATATGCGCAACATCACTGTACTTGCTAGATCAAAGATCTCTGACACAAATGTGGATCGAAAATTTCATAATGTGGATCAAAAAATTTTGCAATTTATAATAGCTTTATATGTTTCAGTGTGTTCAACACCCTTGCACTTATTATGGTTAAGTTCTTTGATCATAAGCTACATGTATCTGTATGAGCAACATCTTTGCACCTCCAGCATTTATGTTCTTTGACCATAGCTTACATGTTTGTAAGTAAACACCGTATATCCCAAGTGCACGGCACAGTAGTGAAATATGCAGCTCCATTAAAAAAAAAAACTTTAACATGGGCATGAAAATGATAACAAATGAACAATTGAGGGGAGAAACTATCATCACAGCACATTTACAGTAAGGATTCTTCATCTTTTGTAAGTACAGATATATTTTCGACAAATGCTGCCTTTGCTCCTTACAGTTGTTTCCACTTGTATATGTTTAGTCACCTGCAAATAATTTTCTTTGCATTTAAATAGTGATCTCCAGAAATATAAACATGTACATAAGTGTACAAACATCTGAGGATGGACACAAGCCCGAAACTGGTAGGGTGACGAATGAATAATCTTTTATTGTGACTGGTGGCCGTTTCACAGTTGTCCTGGAGCTGCTGATGGGAAAATAGTTGCAGTGAGAAAGCCTCTATTATCCAGTTCTTCTTGTTTCAGTTATAAATGCGATTGCTCTGTGGTGTTTATGGCTAGTGTCGCTGTTTATTTTGTCTGGTGCTATCCTAAGTATGAGGTCACTGATAATGACAACCATAAAGAAATTAATACAGGCTTTCTCGTCCCCGTTAAGCAGAGAAATGTGTAATTGGTATATTGAGTTCCAAGTTTTGTGTGTTCAAAAGACCCTTTGAGTTGAAGCTGGGGACTGAAGATGGGATGCAGGCTACATACTTATTTGAGGGCCCTAAACATTACTCCAAGGCCCGGCACACACTACACGCAGCAGAGGCAGAGCAGCGGCGGCCTTATGTTTGGAGGGCCAGCATACCAGATGTGGCACAGCAGAAAGTGAGGACTCCACAGAAGCACCAGGCAGGCAGTCAAGCGGGGCAGGAGCCCTGTTCTGTACCTTTCGGCCGCTCTACCGAGCAGATCGGTAGGCGAGCGCACTGTGCGGTGTTGTTACCGAAGGAGAGCGTGCACATTATTCCGTAAGCATTTGGGAAGCAATGCCGTACGGTTCTAGTGAACAGAGACGCTGTTGTCAGTTCTCCTCGCACCAACCACTCAAAATCGGTCTGCTGTAGATCCGCGCATGTGCACTGCAGCCCGAACTACAGCACACGGCCGAAGCGACTAGCAGCCGACACCGGCATGCTATTATTTGTAGTACCGAACAGTGTGTTTAGAGTATGTAGTACTGTTCAAATATCATTGACCATGTGTTTCTATGCCTGCGTAATAACGATAAGATATTTGACTGTGTCATGGAAACTCTAATATATGTCAGATTATGTCATTTTATTCTCTCACACGTCGACGTTTTGTTTTCTATTTTACGTTTCGGAATATGAATTAGGAATGGTGTGTAGTACCACATTGTACAAACACATTTATAAAACTACTCGAAAAATACGTAAATTTTTCTGTTTTCTATCGTTCCTTAGTTGCTTAAAAAATTCATGCAGATATGATCCATCTACGCAGGTACTTGAAGGCAGTTTCTTTATTGCCATAAGCGTTCCGCTTCTTTGATTTGTGAAGATTCTTCACCATTATGAACCCAAAACATTGTTTAAGAGAGTGTTAAAGAATAAGAAGATGCATAGACTGTGATAGTAATTATCTCCTAGAGGTCAAAATGATCAAGTAGCCTATTTCCGTATTTGTTACATCAACAATTTTACTCTTAGAAACTAAATTCAAAAAACGCCTTTTGAAGAATGTGTTGCGAGTGCATGTACTGAAGTTCATCTTAGTTTATAACATGCATTCGATGAATGAAAATGTTTCATATATGGTGTAGAGGATAAGTACTTGCGACAAGCGTGAGTATAAAGATGATTGCTGCTAGTTTGATTCACAGTAATTTAAGTTGTGCTCTTGGCTTCGTATCTGAACACACATTCGGAAATCTTTAAGTATTCGGAGAAAGCGGTGAATTATTTGTGACAAGAAAAAAAATAAATGTAACTGTCAGTTGTTTCACGCACAGAAATTTTATCTTTCACTTCACAAACATATGGAAGTCATGAAATCAAAGATACTCATAAAAGCGCGCTCTTACACGTAAATAACAACGTATATTTCAGAAAAATACTTAACTTTCCCGAATAACGAATTCTCAAAATGTGTTACAAACACGAACCGGAGAAAAAAGTTTTTCATTCCCAGTGATATGCGAACCTATGAGCTTCAATTGCCTCACACAATATAGCTCTTAGAACTCGCTTAGTGCCGGTGCTTTGTTCCTGCTGATTCTAATCGAGAGAGTCGCAGACTGACACCGTTGCTGAATGATGCGGACGTAAGCCGGAAATGCATGAAATTTTTAAAGGTTTACACTATCAGGCGTCACAAAATTCCTTTCCATTGTTACTTAAAAGTTTTAAATATGTTCTTGGAATAAGTAAGTAAACGATCTTCGGAAAGAAGTATGCGAGGTTACTAGCAATTTCAGCTAAAACTCATGTAATACACATAAGTAGAGCTGACCTTTTGAAATTTGATAATTTTTAAACTCTTAATTACTTAAAAGTTACAGGTATTTTGAGAGAATATTCGCCAAAAATGATGTTTTGTTGTTTCTGATGATATAATCATTCACAGAAACAACAATCCAAACCATACTTCTAACAAAGGAAAACAGTCTATTATGAAATCACCTTCCACTTGGATGTGTCCTTGTGATTCTTCAGTAAAATAGTCACTAAATCCTAAATTGAAAGCACTCAATAATTACAAAATAACAAATTCTAGCTGTAAAGGAATCACACCGAATTGAACGAGTGGCACACCGAAACCTAACCTCCACTTGGTATGGTTGTGGGAAAATCGACGGTAGAACCGATCGGTAACACGTCTCGGAAGCTTACAGAATAGCAAATTCGGATAAAGAACCGAAAATGACCTCATAACATAGGCTACCCTACATTGCCGAACGGTACGAACGATACATTATAGGTACCCAGGCCTCTGCCACTCTGTTCGAGTAGCGCAGTTTTTCTCCGCCTCTGCCGCACCTGTTGTCGTTCAGTCAGCCGTTTCGTCAGGCTGCGTTCTGCCCCCACTGATCTATCAGTAGCAGCGTACGCCACTGCAGCCACTGCCCTCTTTCGTTGTTCACGTAAAAAGGATTTATACAAATCCTCCCACTCTATGGCGAAGATGCACCAACCTTTGTGACATATTTTTAGTAGAAAAACAGTCTAGGTTGCGTTTTCAGCAGAAACTTAATTGAGGCGTTTCACCTTTTCGGGGCATACATAAAAACCGATTAGGCCATATATACCTCGAGGAAGGTGATAATTTTGTTAAAATACTATGTAAAAACTAGAGTGAGGGTGAACTTATGCTTAGGAACTGCGTTTAAACCATTATTCATAAACAGCCAAAATTGTGGCGTACACCAAGAGCGCAAAAACTAAAGAATTTAAAAAAGGGTTGTTCTAGACTAGCAGTGAAAAGCCAGATTCGTAGTGGAACCGAGAAGAGACAACGATTCTTACCTTCAGCGAAGCCATCCAGCTAATCTTGAAACATATAAATCTGAATTCAAACAACTGGCCGTGTTTCGAAGTTCAATAAATATGAGTAAGAAAAAACAATGAATGGTAATTAAACTCAGAGCAGATTAAAAACATTAGGGAAGGAATAAAATACACCACTGGCCATTAAAATTGCTACACCACGAAGATTTCACCGACAGGAAGAACATAATGTGATACGCAAATGATTAGCTTTTCAAAGCATTCACACAAGGCTGGCGCCAGTGGCGACAAGAGGAAAGTTTCCAACCGATTTCTCATAAACAAACAGCAGTTGACCGGTGTGGCCTGGTGAAACGTTGTTGTGATGTCTCGTGTAAGGAGTAGAAATGCGTACCATCACGTTTCCGACTTCCATAAATGTCGGATTGTAGCCTATCGCGATTGCAGTTTATCGTATCGTGACATCGCTGCTCGCGTTGCTCGAGATCGAATCACTGTTAGCAGAATATGGAATCGGTGTGTTCAGGAGGGTGACACGGAACGCCGTGCTTGATCCCAACGGCCTCGTATCACTAGCAGTCGAGATGACAGGCATCTTATCCGCATGGCTTTAACGGATCGTGTAGCCTCGTTTCGATCCCTGAGTCAACAGATGGGGACGTTTGCCAGACAACAACCATCGGCATGAACAATTCGACGACGTTTGCAGCAGCATGGACTATCAGCTCGGAGACCATGGCTGCGGTTACCCTTGACGCTGCATCACAGACAGGAGCGTCTGCGATGATTTACTCAACGACGAACCTGACTCAATGCCCAGGCCGAACAAGGCCGTTATTACGGCTAGAGATGGGTACTGATTTCTCAGGATCTATGCACCAAAACTGCTTGAAAATGTAATCACATGTCAGTTCTAGTATAATATATTTGTCAAATGAATACCCGTTTATCATCTGCGTTTCTTCTTGGTGTAGCAATTTTAATGGCCAGTAGTGTATTTAACACATGGTGCCATCTGGCGGCAGCAGGAATAGAGATATTATGTACGTAATAAAAACACGTAGACATAACAAAAGTTATATAATAAAGTTTTCATAGGTCAAAGGTAAGATATAGCCTTTGGAAGTAGGTCAATATCTTGATAAGGAGAGCTAAGCCAGTGCCAAGATATGGTCTTTGAAATACTGTCACCAGTGAATCACAAAACTTCTCATTCTTGCTCATATGTTGGACATTAAGAGTTACGTTTTTAGCTACTCGAGACTGTTTCGCTATTTCCAGTGCCTCCAGGGAAGTCAGTTTCTTGTTCTTGGGTGGACGATGCCAAATTTGTAGCGCTTTTAAGACAGCTTCCACGTGTCTGCTAGCTTTTAAATGGTCAGCAAATGAGGATTGATTCTTAATTTCACCTTTTCTAATGAGAATATGCTCCTGAAATCTCGTCCTGAACATACGGTCAGTCTGCCCAATGTAAGACATAGAGTACTGATCGAATGATAGTTTATAGACGTCGGTATTAGAGAATTTGTCTTTACGTGGCTGCTGGACCTTGTCATGAGTGGTGTAAGCTTTTTGACAGTGCAGCTCTGAAACAGCCTAGTGAGCTGATAGGAAATCCTGCACAGGATCCCCAACTCAAATGACGACGGTACATGAAACCCAATCCTTCTTCCTTTCTTCATTTTCTGTGCTTTTGTTTGTACTTCTTATCGACAGTGTTCGGATTAGATCTCGCATTGGCGTTCCATCATAGGTGAAAAAATTCGTTTGATTTTTGTGTGGATGGGACGACTCATGAATTATGGAGTCGCTGGTAGTTATTTTCCAAAATATGTACAAATTAATTTCGTTATTGGGGAGGTGAAGTTTGACGTCCAAATAATAAAGTACTGTTGCACACTTCAAAGAACTTTTTGTTGGCAACGCAATCTTTTGTTATAAATGACAACCGCAGTGCTATCCTTGTCTGTTGCTGTTGTCACGATCAGTACGACGTTATACATAATTTTTTTTGTTGGTTGGTTGATTTGGGGGAGGGGACCAAACAACGAGGTTATCGGTCCCATCTGATAAGGGATGGATGGGGAAGGAAGTCGGCTGTGCCCTTTAAAGGGCATCATCCTGGCATTTGTCTGAAGCGATTTAGGGAAACCACGGAAAACCTAAATCAGGACAACCGGACACGAGTTTGAAACATCGTCCTCCAGAATGTGAGTCCAGTGTGCATACCACTGCGGCACCTCGCTCGGTAAAGGTTGTTCTTGTTGTTCTTTTTTTTTAATCTGTTCTTCAGAGAAGGATTTCTATTTTGTTTAGTTTAAACTGCATTCTGTATCAGGTGTCATCGGCGTTACAGGCCAGGCCAACTTCAGCTTCTCAGTCCTACTGCCAATCACATTATCAGGTGCTAATTTAAACCTCAACTACAAGTTTAGTAATCCTTGTGTTAACTAATCGGAGTTGAAGATTATGTTTACCTCCTTTGGTTAAGAGAGTTTCCTGCTGAGCATTGAAGCCGATAGAAGGTAAGCTGACCACACGTTCATCGAAGGGACACAAACGACTCTTATGACTGCTTCCGAAAGTGTATTTCCAGCAGACTTCCCGCAATTTTTGAATCATCGAGATATGCCTTAGTATAACTGGGTGACTACTAATGCAAATATTGGCGTTCAGCACTCTCATTATATTTTCTAACTCTGTGTGGTCGAGCAAGCTAGTGACACACGTGTTAACATCATGGGCTTCTTTGCTGAGCTTATCTTCCTCACTGTGAAGTCGCCTAATGTCGTTGTTCACATGAACTTCGGCACATCTCAGCAGGTTGATTCCACAGAATTCTAAGATATTTGTATATATGTACAGGAACAAGATTTTCAATAATACACTGCTTATTAATAGTAATGCCCATAGAAATTGAAACTTCAGTTGAAACTTCTTTGTGTTTGCTTAAACTGCTGAGTGTAACAGCTGCTAATGAGTGAAACTTCTGGTCTTTACCGTCAGATGTAACTTCTGGTGAAACTACTGAGTGAAACTGAAGCTGCTGTCTCATTACTTACTTTTATGATTTCAACGCTGACCTACACAATTTCCCATAACAAAGACCTCAAACTTAACCTATTCATTTATTATCCACAATATACAAACCCAACGCAATGTGGCTGCTGTACAATGACAACATGGCTTCAAATAATTAACATAAAAGAATGGCCCTGAACTGGAAGAAATCCTAACAAAAACCCATAGTTTTCATAAGTCATTTACCTCAAAGAAAATCTTCGTAACACGAACTAGAGCAATTACAGCAAGCAACAACTACAGTCAGCTAAATAAAAGGTTTCAAACTATTATAGGCTCTAACTTCTAGGAGACATATGGTTAGCAAAGGAAAGATTTTGTTGAAGAGCAAACAACGTTTTTAGCAATCTTACCTCATTCAGTTCCAAAAACTATACACTTGTCAATAATTCCACTACCCAAACATTACCAACCAGACCCATCCTCATTTTACAATGCATGTTCTACCAACACTGAGTCTCCACGAAGGACACATGTCCAAGCCGTCTGCTTGCTGACTGCTAACTGATAGTCCGTCCAGCCACAGACTCTCCTACCGAGGGCACAAGCGCTGTCAGCGATATTAATGAGTCTATAGTGCTCGCTGAGTGACTATGGTTTTTAGATGCATTGCAAAGGTGGTCACTCAGCCACAGCCATTACAGAAAACCTACAAATACTACACAATGTGAACAAAGGAAAGAAAAGGAATCTGCTTGAAGAGCTAGAAATTTATATCCACAGCTTTAACTCACCAGAACGTATTCTCAACGAAGAAGTGGAGTTTTCAAACAAATCTTGTCTTCACATTTTTCATGAAATATTGAAAAACAGAAACTAATTATCCTCTGCTATAATAACAAAGTAATATTCTATGGAAATTCGATGTAGCAGTCATACAGCAGTCCAACTGTCATTATCGTAATTTGTAATACTCATATTGTAAACACAAGCTGTAACTGCCGCTGTGTAGTGTGCAATAGCTTGCGAAATTTCATGTTTCTAAGTTCTCTGACAACAGTGTTGCTCAAAACAGTTGTAGCTGTCATTTTTTTTATTTGTAATAGCTTTTAGTAATTTAATATATATAACATCACTGTACTTCCTATATCTGAGCTCTCCGACAAAAATGTGAATCAAAACATTTCATAATGTGTAACCAAAAACTTTGCAGTCTATAATAGCTTATATATGCAACACCCTTGCACTTCCTGTGGCTAAATTCTTTGACCATAACCTACATGTTTCTGTATGCGCAACATCTTTACATCTGCTACGTCTAAGTTCTCTGACACAACCCACATGTTTGTATGTAAACATAGTGTATTTCACGAGTGCACATCGTAATAGTGAAATATGAAGCTATACCTGGTAAAACTGAAATATGGACGTGAAAATGATGTTAAGTGTGTAACTAAGTGGCGAAACTGTCACCACAGCGTAACAGTAATAATGGTGCTTCAACTTTATGTAAGTACAGATATATTTTCGTCAAATGTTTCCTTGCTACTTGCAATTGTCCCACTTGTATCTATGTAGTCACCAGCAAATAATTTTTTGTATTTAGACAGTGATCTCCAACAGTATAAACATGTACATGAATGTATAAACACCTGAGAATGGGCGCAGGCCCGAAACCGGTCGTGTGACAAATAAATAACCTTTTATTGTGACTGGTAGCGTATATTTTTCTACACCCTATAAAGGAACAGCCACGGAGTTCGACAGCATCCACTATGGATAAAATTCATTTAAGAGATCAGATTTGTGGATAACAGTATTCCTCATCATAATGAATGCAACCTAACTTTAGATGGAAAGAAAATTCTACAACATTTATCTTATCAGATAAACACAGAGAGACAGTAAGAACACCCTTGTACACATAAACATAGCTGAATAACACAAAAAGGAAGGACAGGATCTGTTTCAAGTGTAAATGTCGAAGTGTAAGGGCAACATTTGATATTGTAGTACTCCTGGTGAGCATTTTATACCTCTGTTTCAATCAAAACTACTTCATTTCCAATCTAAAACCTCGTTTAATTCTCACAGACCTCTCCTACTTCAACATTTGTTTCCACAAAAATCCTATCTATCTGTATTTATACTTTCAACCAGTGCTTATACATCCATATTTTTCTTAATTCATCATTCCTTTCCAATAAAATCTGTGGTAACTATACACTTCTTATAACTGTTTATTTCCTCTTTCAAAATAGTTGTTCCTCATTAAATATTACTTTTTGGCCAGACCTTTTCCTTATAGCTTCTGAATGCATTTCTTCCCAACTCATCACAACTCATTTTCTCAAGTAGCATGCCCTCCTTTAAGCTCACTTAAATCTACTGAGCTCAGATACATATACTAGAGAACGAGGCAATGCAGCAACATAAATAATTAACACGAAACAATGGCCCTGAATTGGAAGAAATCCCAACAATAACCTATACTTTTCATAAGTCACTTACCTCACAGAGAATCTTCGTAACATGAACTACAGTAAATACAGCAAGCAGCAACTACAGCCAGCTAAATAAAAGGATTCTAACTACTATAGGCTCTAACTACTAGGAGAGATAAGGTTAGCAAAAGAAAGATTTTGTTGAGTAGCAAACAATTTATTTAGCAGATTTTACTTTACTCATGTGACATCCAGTTCCAAAAATTATATACTTGCCAATAGTTCCACTACCCAAACATTACCAACTGCATGCATTCTCATTTTACAATGCATGTCCTACAAACATATAACAGGCTACTTAGAAAATCTTTCAAAGCCTAGATTTAGTACGTTGGAAATGGATACAACCTTGGTTGCCTCAGGAGGCATCTGGTTGTATAAAGCCTCCTACTTTGTGGCCATGGTTCATTTGCATCGATTTTACTTACCACTACATGCATTACTTTATTCTTATTTACACTACATGTTTCACATTATTCTTCCTTACTGTACTTACAACCATGTAAACGTAGCCTCGCAGAACTTCCTTCCGCTGAGTCTGCAGCAACCAGCCTTCCAGTCCTATGTACTGTGTACACATATGGTCATATGCCATGGCCACTACAGCTTTTTTTTATTCCCATATTTATGTTTCAAGATTAACTGTGTTGCTCTATATTGACATAGCTGCATACCTTCGCCGAAGGTAAGAACCGTCGTCTCTTCACGCATCCACTATGAATTTGGCTTTTCGTTGATAGTCTATGGCAACGCTTTTTAAAGTTGTTTTACTTTTGCGTTCTAAGTGCAAACAAAAATTTTGGTGGTTTATGACTCATGCGTTAGCCGTACTTTGGTGTAGTATTCAAAATATTTCTCCTACCTTTTCATGCTAGATAGGTCCAGACCTCAATCTGTTTTATCTAGTTTTCTCGTGTAGAAATTATAAATATGACTCAAAAAGACGAAACGCGTCAAACAAGCTCCTGCTGTCATTGGAGACTAGGTTGTTGTTCTCAATAAAACGCATTTAATGATGGAATACCTGATACACTTAGTTGCTTTATGATGCCAGTCACCCAGACAACACAAGGAAAGGTCGGAGGAAGCAGTATGGTGGAAGACCGCAGAAAAACCACATTACAGAAATAATTGCGAGTATTAGTCATTGCAAGCAGCAACCTCAATCCGCCCACAGAAACACCAAAGCCAGACGCTATTTTTAATTCCATATAGGACAAAGAGAAGCGCAACAACAAATACGACGGACTCTGATGACAGTACAAGGACCATTACAAATGATGTCAGAAACAGAGAGAGAGAGAGAGAGGCATGATGGGAAAACAAACTAATGAAATACTGGACGAACCAAAACAGCCGCTTCCAAAGAAGAAGGGTAGAGCAGGCGTTATTAACATGATACTCGAGACCGGAAACAGCTGCGAAGAGAGAGATAAGAAGAAACAATTGATTCAATCGAAACCATTGGGCACAGAGGGTGCATTTGGAAAAAGGAAAAGGAATTCAGCAATCTGTCACGAATACAATCTGTATCTCTGTCATAGATTCATACTTTTGAAAACATGCAACAAAATATACAAGAATCAGTACTTAAACGATGTAAATTAAAACCATATTCTACAACAGTGGTTACAAAATATTAAGTAACGTACCATTTAACGGAGTCATGTGAACTCGCCAAGCTTGTGATGACACATGTCGCTGTACGACTTTAAGACGTACATGGCCTGATTATAACCGAGACTGTTGTTTGCAGAGGAGTACAAGTAGCTGCAGTTTTGTCCACATGGATAGAGCGACACCCTCTGTACTGCCAAAATCAACGCAAGCTCACCAGCACAAATGTTTAGAAAAGTCTTATTAAAATTAAAAAATTAAAACCAAGTAACCTTTATTAAAAATAACAATTTTGGCAGTAAGCAAACTACATGTTAAAAGTTACAGAACAGTGAGTATGTGAAAAATTAACCACCAAATAAATATGGAAAACAGTAAATACTATAAAACATTTCTACAAAAATTATACTTTGATAAAAGCTTACAGGAAGCAGTTATACTCAATAACTATTGCTACGTAGTCATCTGCTAACATATTATTATTATGGACATATTATGTCAGTGTTCTCTGGTTTTGGCTCGTGAGAAAGAGCAGCTTGAAATTCCTCCAGATACTGCAATGACAGTGCCCCAGTACAGTTGAAGCCGTCATACGAATTATTGTACACTAATTGGTCTCTAGATACTTTAGATCAGATGTGTAGTAGAAGTTAGCTCAAAAAAGGAAACATATTTATAGCATTATCAAATTTTAATAAAACTTTTGAAAATATTATCTGAAACAAACTCTTCATATTATGAAGGTAGCAGACATAAAATAAGGGGAGCGGAAAGTTATCTTCCGCTTGTACGGATAGCAGATTATAGTCATAAAAGTAGAAGGACGCGAAACCGAGAATGTGGTTGAGAACAGATTGATGTAAGTTTGCTGCCTCTCTCCAATGTTATTCAATCTGTACACTGCACAACGAATAAAATAAGCAAAGAAGAAATTAGGAAAGGGAATTAAAGTTCAAGGAGAAGAAAAGAAAACACTGAAGTACACGGATGGCATCGTTATTCTGCCAGAGACAGCAAAGCACCTGGAAGAGTAGTTGAACGGAATGGAGAGGTCTTAAAAATTCGTTATCAAATGAGCAACAACAAAATTAAAACAATGGTAGTGAAATTTAGTTGAAGTAATTAACAAGTACTGAGGGAATTCGATTAGAAATTGAGACAGTAAAAATAGTCAATGAATTTCTCTGTTTACGATGCCAAATCACTGACAACGCCGAGATGGAGACGATACGAAACAGACACTGGCAATTCCAATAAAAGTGTTTCTGAAAAAGAAAAGAAATGTTAACATCAGATGCGAATTCCAATGTTGGCACAAGAAGATATTAGAGGATCGGGACATTTCGAGCTGCAGAAGAACACTGAAGATGTGATATGTAGATCGTATCACTAGTGTGGAAATACTCGGTCGAATTGAGTGAGACTAAATTCATAGCACAGATGACTAAAAGAAGGGACTTGTTAGTAGAACTCATCCAGATGCCTTGTCAAGTCTTCATGTTGGTAATCGAAAGAAATATGGGGAGAGAAACGGTAGAGGGGTACCAAGTCTTGACGATAGTAAGCAGCTGAAACTGCTGTAGGCTGCAGTAGTTACGCGGAGATGGTGGGCCTTGCTCAGTATAGCCTGAAGCTGAAAGCTGATCTATATCTGTCTTTTGGATGATGATCAGAACAACATTGAAATTTGTAGAGGTCCATAACTCACTTCGCCACTCTCACTTCGCCACTTCAAGGGACATCTAGTGGCATCTTGCAAACTCGACGAGTTACCTTGTCCAGTATAACCTGCTCGCCGTTGGGAATACTCTGAGTGTGCGGAACTGTTCTTTCCAGGTCCTTTCTGCGCCCAGGCACTTCCGAGCTGCCGTTGAGAGCGGTTACGTCTGGTAGCCTGGAGGCTCCGTAGCGAAGTACGTCTCGGCCAGCCAAGCACTGCAGCGGAGTAGCACCTTGTATGTTACGGAATAAAACGTTTTTACGTAAGACGTTGTGTTCCGTCCCATCTCCATCCGTCTCACACTCCAGATTTAAATGTACCAACACAGTATCAGAGGCCTGCAAGTGAAATGCGTACGAAAATGTCCGTACAAAAATGACATGCGTACAAAAATGCTCATGGAACAAGGTGCTAGTCAACATCCTCATAATTTTCATGCTCTACGGTATCTAAACAGTACTGTTCGGCTTCGACTTGATCTGCAAGAAACTTGAGGTCTCTCGTCCTCTGCGAATTGAGACCACTACCATGCCAAAGGGTCATGGTACTTGGTATTAGCGTGACTTTTGCTGGAAGCGGCTAATTTTTTGTACCCTGTGCCTATCCTTGTGTGTTGTACATTTACTCGTTCGTCACTAAACAGTCTGTTTAGAACAAAAAGAAAGTCACCGTCGGTCGTAATGTGATCTGCCTCTTTTATTGCATTGGTGATCTACAGTTAGGTGACCAGGATCGTGAGATATCTCTTGGTGAGATACCTCTTAGCATCGATTCGGACTTTCTTTGGTGTGACGCCGTACAGGAACTTTACGTGGCATGGACTCAACAATTAGCTGGAAGTTCCCTGCAGAAATACTCAGCCTTGCTGCCTTTACTGCCATACATAATGACGAAAGTGCTGCCGGTGCAGGATTCTGTGCACGGACTGACCTCTCGATTATGTCCCACGAATGTTTGTCGAGATTCATGTCAGGCAAACTGGGCGGCCAAATCATTTGCTCGAAATGTACAGAGTGTTCTTCAAACCAGTCGCGAACAATTGTGGCCAGGTGACATGGCACATTTTCATCCACAAAATTTCTAACGTTGTTTGGGAACATGAAGTCCGTAAGTGGCTCCAAATAGTCTCTAAGTAGCCGAACATAACCGAACTTTACAGTTCAGTTGGACTAGAGGATCCAGTCCGTCCAATGTAAACACAAACCACACAATTGCGGAGGCACCATCAGCTTCCACAGTGACTTGATGACAACCTGGGTCCTCGGATCCGTGGGGTCTGCGCCACACTCGAACCCTGCCATCAGCTCTTAGCACCTGAAATCGCGATTCATCTAAGAAGGCCGCAGTTTTAGAATCGTCTAGGGTCCATCCGACAGGTTCACGAGCGTAGGAGAGGCGTTGCAGGCGATGTCGCGCTGTTAGCAATGGCAGTAGCATCGGTCATCTGCTGCCCACAGCCCCCAACACCAAATTTTGCGGCGCTGTCCTAGAGGATACTTCCGTCGTACCTCCCACATTGATTTCTGCGCTGTTTCATGCTGTGTTGGTTGTATGTTAGCACTGGTAACGCTATGCAAACGTCGCTGCTCTCAATCGTTAAGCCCGTCGGCCACAGCATTGTCCCTGGTCAGAGGTAAAGTTACTCTAGACACTGAGAACCTCGGAATGTGGAATTCCATAACAATTTTTAAAATGGAGTTTCCCTTGCGTCTGGCTCCAACTACCGTTCCACGCCCAAAGTCAGCTAATTCCCTTCATCATCATCATCACTTATCTGCTATATTAGCAGGTCCTTTGCCTCTCCATCTTCTGCGATCCATTGCTTCCTTCTTAAGGCTGCTGTATGTTGTACAGTCCATCATGTCATCCAGTATCTGGAATCTCTTCCTTCTAAAACTGTTTTGACACAGTCCGTCATTCTTTCTTAGTATATGCCCAATCCAATTTCTTTTTCTTCTCATTATTACGTCTAGTAACTGTCTTTTCTCTCCCACTCTTCTCAATACCTCTTCATTTTTTACTCTGTCCATCCAACTTATTCTTTCCATCTTCCGCCATGTTCAGATCTCAAAAGCCTACAGCCTTTTTCTTTCTTCCTCGTAGCCCATGTTTCAGCGCTATATAGAAGAACACTCCACACAAGACATTTTTGGAGTCTCTTCCTGAGTTCTCTGTCCAGACCACTGTAGGAAATTCTTCTTTTCTTATAAAACGCCTCTTTTGCCATTGCTATCTGTGTTTAAATTTCTGTGGTGCACTTCCAGTCGGTGTCTATCCTGCTTCTAAGATACTTAAAATTTTGCAATTGTTCTAGTATTTCTCCATTCAGCATAATTTTTATTTTCTTATTTCCTCCTAGTGCCAATACTTTTGTTTTATTTGTGTTAATTTTCATTCCATATTTTTTTCCTTTAGTTTGAATGGTATCCACCAAATCCTGTAATTCTTCTTTCCCTGTGGCTAGAAGGACCATGTCATCAACAAACCTCAAACACCCTACTCTTCTTCCTCCAACTTCTACGCCTTTGTCATCTAATGAGCATTGGTCAATCCTATTTTCCAAGTAGAGGTTGAAAAGAGTAGGTGATAGACAGCATCCTTGTCTTACTCCTTTTCCGAGTCCGATCCAGTTTGTACTTTCTCCTTTCACTTTTATTGAAACTTTTTTTACATGTCTTCTGGTTTTCCAGTCCACTCTCTTTTCCCTCATTATAGTCGCCAGCTTGTCACAAACCACATTGTCCAATGCCTTTTCTAGATCGATGAAGCACATATATAGGTCTCTTCCTTTTTCAGTAAATCTTTCTCCCAAGATTCGTAGGAGCCGTATTGCATCTCTGGTGCCCATACTCCGTCTAAAGCCAAACTGCTCCTCGCCAAGATTCTCTTCCATTACTTTTTCAAGTCTTTTATTAATCATTCTTAACATCGCTTTGGCTGCATGTGAAATGAGGCTGATTGTCCTGTGCTCACTGCATTTCTTGGATCCTTGTTTTTTCGGTAACGGAATCATCTCAATATTACTCTTATTCCATCTTGGTTCAAGCATTTTAATATTTCTCCCGGTATCGTATCTATATCTACCTCTTTGCCATTTTTCATTGCAGCTATGGCAGACTTTACTTCTTCTATTATGATGGTTGGCTCTTCCTCGTCATCACTTACACTGTTCTGTGATTCAAGTTCCAGAGTTTCTGGTTTGCTGTTTGTGTCATATAGCTCTTTTAGAAATTCTTCACGTGTCTGGAGGACATCGTCACGATCTTTGTACACTATCTCTCCGTCTTTATTCAAAATTTCCATACTAGCACTTCCTGCTCTGTTTTGTTCTCAAGTCATAGTCTTTACTCTGTTGTATAGTAGGTCGTATCTTCCCTCCCTGTCCAGTTCTTCAATTTCGTCACATTCCTCTTTTAGCCATTTTTTCCTAGCCTACTGTGTTTCTCTCGCAGTTCGTTATTTAACCTTCGGTATGTCTTTCTTGCATCTCCAGTGCTCTTGTTTTGCAATGTTCTTCTCTCCTCCAACTTGGAAATCATTTCTTGTGTGACCCATGTTGTTTTTGACCTTTTCCCTTCTACATATCCTTTATTTTGCTGTCCTGCTTTAACTATTCCTTCTTTCAGCACATTCCAGTACTCGTTGGCATTATCAGGTGGTTCTTTGTCTCGTAATGTGTTGAGAAATTGCCGAGACAGCATCTCTGTAATTTGTTCTTTGTTGGATCTTATCTTCTCTAGATCCCACTTCTTCACCATGGTCACCTTCTTCAGTTTTTTCATTCTTATTTCTATTTCTGCCGTAAGTAAGTTGTGGTCACTATTAATATCTGCACCTGGTAATGTGTGCACCGTCTTGATTCCATTCCTGTATCTTTCTTCAACCAGTATAAAATCGATTTGGTTTCTGTACTTATCCCCTGGTGATTTCCAAGTGTAGAGCCTCCTCTTGTGGTTCTTGAACCATGTGTTTGCCGCTATCAGCTGCCTTTCCCAGCAGAAGTCAATTAGCCATTCACCTTGTAAGTAGGCTGTTTATGTTTTCTTATTGGCAACGTTACGTAGCGCTCTGTATGAAAATCACTGGCTGTGCTGTGTGCAGCCTGTGGCTAGTTTGCATTGTTGTTTGCCATTGTAGTGTTGGGCAGCTGGATGTGAACGGCGCGTAGTGTTGCGCAGTTGGAGGTGAGCCGCCAGCACTGGTGGATGTGGGGAAGGAAATGGCGGAGTTTTGAAATTTGTAAGACTGGACGTCATGAACTGCTATGTATATTATGATTTTGCAACACTATTAGGGTAAATACATTGTTTGTTCTGTATTAAAAATCTTTCATTTGCTAACTATCCCTATCAGTAGTTAGTGCCTTCCATAGTTTGAATCTTTTATTTAGCTGGCAGTAGTGGCGCTTGCTATATTGCAGTGGTTCGAGTAACCAAAATTTTTGTGAGGTAAGCGATTTGTGAAACGTATAGGTTAATGTTAGTCAGGGCCATTCTTTTGTAGGGATTATTGAAAGTCAGATTGCGTTGCGCTAAAAATATTGTGTGTCAGTTTAAGCACAGTCATGTATAATTGTTCAAAGGGGACGTTTCATATGTCGACCCTTAGCTGAGGATACCTCACTGGAATCTTCTGATTTTTTTCTTGTAGTTTGTGTAATTAGTGTAGCTTTTGTTTATTGCTAGCGCGTAATTATAGAGAGAATTTCCTTTGTAGTTGTAGTTTTTCATTGTTGTACAGTAAAAGAGCTGTGACATGCATGTAGATATGCACCAAGTATTTCGCAGCTGCGCTTGCAATTAAGTAGACATTATTTCCATTGCTATGTTATCTTATTTTGCTCTTCAAATTGTGTTTTTCTGTGTTATCGTGTGAAATATTGTGACAATTATGGCGTGTGAAAAAGTAACACTAGGCTCCAAAGTAAACTGAGAAATGACAGTGAAGACGAAAGCAGTGTGTTAGCCCCACCGTGTAATGAATTAACTAATGTTCGACATAGTAATTTGGTAATTGTGCATAGGGAAATGGATTGGGCGGCAAACAATGGCGTAGGCAGTGAAACAATTAGTGAACAGGGAAGCATTATCGATCGATCGCTCGGCAACAGCTCGCCTCAGGAATCCGAAATGACAGGACACAACTTTCCAAATACTGTAGATTCAGGTTTTGCGTCCTCACCGTTTTCTCAAATAAGTCAAGACACATTTTCTGCTTGTCAAAATGTGAATGTTGCCGGTGCAAATGCACTGCCGAAAAGCGTAGAGGAACAGATTCCAGACACTAATGCATTGTTATTACAGCTAATGCAACAAATGGAACAAAATCAGAGACAAACACAGAAAAGCTTCAAAAGTTAAACACAATGGAACAACACCAGAGACAAACACAGCAACAGTTAGACACAATGGAACAAAATCTTCAAAAGTTAAATACAATGGAACAAAATCTTCGGAAGTTAGACACCACACTTAAACAAACACGTGAAGATTTAACTACTGACTTACATAACATCGAATCGAAACGTCAAGAAGTCTGTAATGACGTAAAAACACAAATTTGTGAGCATTTCCAACCTATTTTCTTGCGTCATGAAAATGCATTACAGAATCACGAAGCAGCCATAAAAGAACTGCAAATTAATGTTCACGAACATCATGAGACCTTGCAAGCTAAAATTGACTCAGTTGCATCTACCGAGTCGGTTACGCAACTTGCAAAAACTCAGGAAAACTTAAAGGACACAGTAGATACGATTTCAACACAAATGGATATTCTGAAACTTGGTTCAGAAAAACACACAGAGGAAAGAATTTCACTAACGGATAAAGTAGCCGAACTTTCAGATCAGTTCACTAACTTATCTACAAAGGTAGATGATGATCTGAATGACACAAGACCTGTAGCCTTCACGGACACTGAAGAGTATGAACAAATTAGAAAATTCAAACAAAATCAAAATCAAATCAATACACAGTACAAAAGAGAAATCCGGGAAGTACAAGATCAGTTGACACAGGTAATACAGGAATTACGTATTTCAGACGCCACTCGCGCTCCAATACGGGAAGAGGGACATAGAAATACGGAACAGCCACAAAACAATAACTCAGGGCACTTCGGAAATTATGAAAGAAATTGGCAAGGTACACCGAATTTTGAGATGGAACCGCTGAAACGACGTAACAATAACCGACATGTGACTCGCCGACATGATGATTTTGACTATAAGCTGTTCATTACTACACGTAAATTCAGAACATTTCAGAATTCTGGCAACGACATTCATCCACAAGCATGGCTCCATCAATTCTCTCATTGTTTTCCACCCAACTGGTCATTGCAGCACAGATTAGAATTTATGTGTGGCTATTTAGAGAATGAACCAGCTGTAAGAATGCGATCGGTCATTCACGATTGTCACAGTGAAGGAGAATTTTATCATGCCTTCCTCTCAGCATATTGGCCTCAAGCTACACAAGACCGAGTAAAACATAGCATCATGATGATGAAACATTTGGAACAATCTGAATTTTCCAGTCTTGTGAAATATTTTGAAGACATGTTGCATAAGAATCAATATCTTTCAAACCCATAAGCCCTTCAGAAATCATCTGCATTTGCTTAATGAAATTGCCTGAACATTTAAGAAATATTATTTTGGCAGGACGTTGCAAAGACGACATTGAAGGTTTTCAGGGACTCTTACAAGAATTAGAAATTGACACAGACAGTCGCGGAATGCGAAAACAGGAAAACAATCACTACAGGTCTCATCCGTCACAATTCCGTGACGACAGAAACAATAACTAGACACGAAAAGTCTATTCTTACAACGCAAATCGTGACCAAAACAGACACCACCCGTATGACAACCACTGGCAGAGTAGTAATAGTTACAGAGAAAGATCGCATTTCCGTAGTAATGAATATGACAGAGATTACCATAGAAACAGACGATATGGGAACCAAAACAATTATTATCAAGGGTGACAGAATAACTTTAGACGCAACAGTTCAGCGCGCAGTTACGGTTCCGGGAGAAATTCTCCACTACATGACCGACAAACAAGAAACTATGTAAACTACCAACAAAACGACAGACCTGAATTCCATCAGAACTGGCGGGATTCAAACAGAGCAGGGCACTCTCGACAAGGTGAATTTGTAGAAGTTAGGTCTCCTAATCCCTGTAACGTCGCGCGCCATCAAAGAAAAGGACAATGACTCGCACCGCAGGCAGCCACGTGCGCCCGCTGGCTCAGGGAAAAATAACATAGACGCTAACCTTGAGAAAAATTCCAGTATTCCTTACCGACGTATATGACATGATAATTCCGTTGAAGCTCGAGCTTTGCATAGTAGGAAGAATAAAGGCTTGCACAACATTTCACATGTAAAACCGTTTATTGAAAGATAATCTACTTTTTAACTTTGTCTTTGCCATAAAACTTTTCACTTTACATTTCTAGTATGCATTGTCAGACTTAGAAACTGTTACCATGCAACAATGTTTGAAGTTAAATATCCAATCAAGAACCAAGGGAACTTATTTAAACAGAAATTACGAATGCATTGTTATAGTGAACAGACGTCGCAGTGTTATTGTGTGTGTACATTCTTGCTTGTTAGTTGCACTATTACATAACGACTATAAGGCTTACATACTTAGAACATATACTGGTACTGCTAATGAGATTTTAATGCAACATTTTGTTTTATTTGAAAATACATTCTGAATTTAAAGTACTTTCTGTGAGATACCAGATGACACAGTGGTTAGTTTGTGTGACAGCTACATGATTGTATCACGACACTACTAATGGGTGACAAATTACAATGTTGCTTTTGCGGTGTTTCTGTTTTATATCTGCACAGTTTTTCTGCATTATTCTGGAAAGTAAAACATGTTTTAGTAGTAACTTTTGTGGTATAGCTACAATGAGACTGCCTTTTCCGTAGCACAACAATACATTACAGCACAGTACTTTCTTCATCACGGCAATAAGCGTAATAACTAAGATATCTATACATAAAGCATTTCACTTTTGTGTATCATGAGGTAAGTACATTGACTTCTGCAGAACTTAGCTTTCGGAGGACGATAACTACGACACTTCCACAGAGATTATCTTACAACAAGACGCACAGTTTAGCGCTACAGTACACGTATTTGAGTGATTAATTTTATACTTAAAACATTTATTTTTAAAGATTTTTGAATTACAAATAAAGTTTTCCGTTATACATTTCATTCCATTGATGTAATCTGTAACACCTGAGGGTATAATTACATTAATCCTCAAGGGGGTACACATTTACTTTGTGTACCATGTGTTTGGCAAGCACAAGGAGCCCTAGCTAATATGGTATCTGCTTATACAACTTTACACATCGATACCATATTTCTCTAACACACAAATTACACAGGTATCTGATCATTTAGCTGAGAGATAAACTTTTTTTTACTACGTCAGTGACACATGTTTACGCAATTACAGAGTTGGATTACTTCGCACTTACGAAATTGCGTTTTGTCTGTACTTTGTGAACTGTTCATATTTTTTCGGAACCATTGTGATACTATGAGAGCGTTGAATGATGTATTTGGTATGAGATCATGATTTTAAAGTACGTTTGAGTTAGATGACACTATTGAAATGAGCAGAGAATATTTTTTAGGTTTTGACATTATTGCAGAAAGCTACGACGTTTTTGAGATTTGACTGAAGTGTTATGATGTTATTTTTACAACGACGGTGTGTATTATGCTGCTGAGGTGTGTTTATGGTCAATAAGCTGATGCTATATGGGGAATTTGATTATGCTACGTATCTGTTATGATGAAATATTGAAGAAGTGTCGACGAATATTTATATGTGTAATAAGGTAAGGAGTAATGAATAGTGGTTAGGGACTCTGACTTGTGAAAAAGGATGTTGGAAACCAAGAATCATACTTTAAGAGTTATGAAATGTGTGTAAATGCATGAATGTATCACAATGCCGGCGAAATTTTTTTCGACACTGTTATATTCATAAGATTTTGTATCTACACATTTGCAAAGCAAATTCTCGACCTGTGAAATTTTGTATATGAGACTGCCACTGTAGTGCAAACTGGTGTTGTAAATATTTCAGTAAGAAAGTTAAGTGACCACCTGCACATAATGCGTCGTGGGCACCCATCTGGGCGACAGTTGCCTGGAAAAAAGCCATTAGTGTGTGCCTTTCAGAGACACAGGTGGAGAAAGAAAAGGGAAGCCATTATCCTCGCTATTGACATTCTTTTGTAGAAAGCATCGCAAATACGACATGCTCTAACTTGAAAACATATGATTATACTGTGGAGCTCTTAATTTATGATATTTACTAAAATGCCTAATGAAACGATGAGAAGCATTTCATGGCTATTGTCTTGCTAGTTGAGAGAAATGCCAAATGGCTTGCTTTATGTATTTATTAACTCATTTTGTTTAATATCTAGTTTCTAGCTGCACTTCAGTGTTGGTTAAAATAAAATTTTATAGATGTACTAATATAAATATTTTCTGTCTACAGATCGAGTAAATAATAATTTTTTTCAAAAAAATGAGGGAGCACAAAAAGACATTTACCTTCATAGGAACTGCATTCAAAATTTCCTTTTCAAGTACTTGGTAATTTCTTGTAGAATTAGTTTTTGTGGTGCACCACTTTAGTTACATAGACATTACGATGTAAATATACATTTCCCTTGTCTGCATTGTTGTCTTTAATGTAATATTTTTTCTGCTTGAGCTTTGTTATGTTTAGATATAAGTTATTGCATTTGCTGCTGCTGTTTGCCAGGCATAGTGCTACTAAATTTCACTTTACATTACTCTGTTAAGCCAGTTTTACTACTGATTTATTTTTCTTGTTTGCTGCTCATTGCGTTGTATTAGTTGTAATATTGCTGCTTGTTTGGCCAATTTGAATATTTTGTCATTGCTGTTTGTGTTAATTGTTTTGTACTGCTGCATTGTCTCGTTCATTAGTTTAGCATCTGAGCGCAGTGGATTTATGTTAGCTTAAGATGGGGTAGACTATGTAAGAAACTAACTATGATGAATTGGAAAAAATGCATTGAGAAACAAAAAGTACAGAAAGCGGGTATAGATAGGACTTTTTGGGAATAATGATGAACGAAGAGAGATCTCCAAGGAAAAAGAGGTTTTGTTTGCAAAATACTGCAGTACCAAATGTTACACTGAAAACAAACCCTGTCCTTTCCCCTGTGTTATTCAGCTATGTGTTTGTGTACCCTTGTATATTTGTGTTTTTCCTGTCTTTATGTGTTTAGCTAATAAGAGTTATGTTGTAGAAATTTTCTAATAATATGTTATTTACTTTGTAAAGATCTTTAGACATTATTTATTCTGTTTTGTTTTAATGCTCATGTGTGAAGTTGATGTTTCAAAAGTTATTCTGATCTTTTACATATTTACTTATGTCATAATTCCTGTAACACTGATGTATATGTTTATTGATATTCTTTTGTAAAGCTCCTATTACTACAAATGTTATCAGTATTGTTACGTTCTTTATTGATGTATTTTGTACCTTTGTAATTGTATTCTTACATTGTAAATTTATAATAATATACACACCAGTTCTTCAAATTAAGTTACATTTCACTGCACACGTTTCTGTTGGTCATCATAATGCACAATATGTGAGAAGTTTGGACTGTTAGTGTTTGCACGTGTGTTACTAATTCAGTAGGGAATGGATAACAGCATTGCTGGTTCTAAGGACAATTCCAAAAACTTTGTGAGTGCTCAAGTGGTGGTTTGTGGACTTGCTATATTGTCCGCAAGACTCTTCAATGGTGATTGTGCACCTGCACAGTCACAACACATGGCTGCTGGCCATCTCTACAAGGACTACAGTGGGTCTGCGTCTTTGATGACCCACCAGTACCATTATTTCTACAAGGACTACAGTGGGTCTACACCTTTGATGATCCACCAATACCATTATTTCTACAAGGACTGCAGTGGGTCTGCACCTCTGGTGGCCCACCAATACCATAATCTCTACCAGGACTACAGTGGGTCTACTCTGTGATGACCTACCTACCAATATTCTTCAAAACTTCGACTGACTCTGCTGTGGGTTTGCTCTGTTGTGGCCCATTACCTGTCTGCATGTCAAGAGTCAGCACTGTCTTTCCTTTGGAAGGACAACACTACTTCTTCAAGACTGCATGGAAATCCACTACTTCCGTGTGCATTTTCTTTTACTGCTCAGACATCGAGAAAAACACTGCTATTTTATTGTGATGAACGATCAGGACTGTCTTTATGGACTGTGAGAAAATTTTAGCTTTTGACCAACATTGTATCAGTAAGTGTGTTCATTTGATATCTTTGTTATTGTAATTATGAAAAATTTTATCAAATCATTATTGGCCACTGCCCAAAACAACTTGTAAAATTTTTTGTGGGGAGCCGCCAGCAGTGGTGGATGTGGGGAAAGAAATGGCGGAGTTTTGAAATTTGTAAGACTGGACGTCATGAACTGCTATGTATATTATGATTTTGCAACACTATTAAGGTAAATAGATTGTTTGTTCTCTATTAAAAATCTTTCATTTGCTAACTATCCCTATCAGTAGTTAGTGCCTTCCGTAGTTTGAATCTTTTATTTAGCTGGCAGTAGTGGCGCTTGCTGTATTGCAGTAGTTCGAGTAACCAAAATTTTTGTGAGGTAAGCGATTTGTGAAACGTATAGGTTAATGTTAGTCAGGGCCATTCTTTTGTATCGATTATTGAAAGTCAGATTGCGTTGCGCTAAAAATATTGTGTGTCAGTTTAAGCACAGTCATGTATAATTGTTCAAAGGGGACGTTTCAACCTTTAGCATTTCTCTTTCCAGGATCATGACTGCCTACTATGTTTCCCTCTTGACCTTTTCCCACAATGACTTTCCAGTCTCCCATTACTATTTTGCAGCATTTTTTTGTTTTCGTCCATTAATCTCTCTATTACATTACACGTTTCCTCTACAATTTGGTCATCATGTTCTGAAGTTGGCATATACACCTGGACAATCAGTAAATCTTTTTGTGCTCCTTTCAGCCTTACACCAATAACCCTACATATTCCATACATTTAGCCAATTCCTTTGTCATAATCATTCCTACTCATTCATTGCTTTTACTTCTCCTCCTGAGTAGTACAACACATATTCATCTGACTGCAACTCTCCTTGTATATTCCATCTTACCTCAGCAACTCCTACGAGATCCATATGATTCTCTTCCATCTCTCTGTCAAGCAGAGTTCTAACATTCCAGCAACCAATTCTCGTTTTGATATTTTGCGTCCTTTCAAGTTGTCTCACCCAGAGATCCGAATGGGGGACTATTTTACCTTCGGACACTGATTTAACATGAGAGGAAGCCATTTTTGTGCATAAAATGGAGACTGGAATATGCAGGGAAGATAATCTGCGGTGGTATTCCGTTGCCTTCCGCAGTTCTGGAGGCCGCCCCTAACATGAGATACAGACGACTTTTGCAGCCGCCCGCTCCGGGTCAGACGCTGCATGAGAAGTATATGTTGGAAAATGAAAGACCCCTAGCCTTCGAAATCTAATAGCGTCAGGCTCGGAAAAGAACAAGAGCCGACCGAGGGTGACCAGAGAGGAAAGGTAGAAGTGAGGAGCCTGGCATAAGTAAGAGGAAGCAATGCCGGGACTCAGCTCGGGGCCCCATGGTCGCCAGCCACGTAATCACTAGGTGTGACTCCTTATTGGGACCATAATGACGTCGGAAAAGTTTTCGCACGAATCGCGACTCTGCCAATGCGCTGCCCATTTATGGTGTACACGATAATATCACCATCTAAATAAGTGCATATCGCTATCCCTAGACTTTCTTCACCTCAGTGTGGTGACAGTACAGCTATCATCAGTGCGTTGTAACTACTGGTGTAGACTGAACGTAATCGTAATCACACACACTCCATTCTAGGCCACCTACGTACGAGCAATCCTAATGGTTATACATGTCTGAATAGGATTCGAATATGTGTCGTTACAATTACGTTCAGTCCACTTATTACGCTCTGACGACAGCTGCACTGTCACTACAAAGCTAAATCTACATCTACATCTACATCCATACTCCGCAAGTGTGGCGGAGGGTACCTTGAGTACCTCTGTCGGTTCTCCCTTCTATGCCAGTCTCGTATTGTTCGTGGAAAGAAGGATTGCCGGTATGCCTCTGTGTGGGCTCTAATCTCTCTGATTTTATCCTCATGGACTCTTCGCGAGATATACGTAGGAGGGAGCAATATACTGCTTGACTCCTCGGTGAACGTATGTTCTCGAAGCTACAACAAAAGCCCGTACCGAGCAACTGAGCGTCTCTCCTGCAGAGTCATCCACTGGAGTTTATCTATCATCTCCGTAACGCTTTTGCGATTACTAAATGATCCCTTAACGAAGCGCGCCGCTCTCCGTTGGATCTTCTCTATCTTAAAAAAAAAAAAAAAAAAAAAAAAATTGTTCAAATGTGTGTGAAATATTATGTGACTTAACTGCTAAGGTCATTAGTCCCTAACCTTACACACTACTTAACCTAAATCATCCTAAGTACAAAAACACCCACACCCATGCCCGAGGACTCGAACCTCCGCCGGGACCAGCCGTATAGTCCATAACTGTAGCGCCACAGACCGCTCAGCTAATCCCGCGTTGCCTTCTCTATCTCTTCTATCAACCCTATCTGGTACGGATCCCTCACTGCTGAGCAGTATTCAAGCAGTGGGCGAACAAGCGTACTGTAAACTACTTCCTTTGTTTACGAATTGCAATTCCTTAGGATTCTTCCAATGAATCTCAGTCTGGCATCTGCTTTACCGACGATCAACTTTATATGATAATTCCACTTTAAATCACTCCTAATGCGTACTCCCAGATAATTTACGGAATTAACCGCTTCCAGTTGGTGACCTGCTATATTGTAGCTAAATGATAAAGGATCTTTCTTTCTATGTATTCGCAGCACATTACACTTCTCTACATTGAGATTCAATTGCCATTCCCTGCACCATGCGTCAATTCGTTGCAGATCCTCCTGCATTTCAGTACAAATTTCCATTGTTATAACCTCTCGATATACCACAGAATCATCCACAAAAAGCCTCAGTGAACTTCCGATGTTATCCACAAGGTCATTAATGAATATTGTGAATATCAACGGTCCTGCGACACACCTGAAATCACTCTTTCTTCGGAAGACTTCTCTCCATTGAGAATGACATGCTGCGTTCTGTTATCTAGGAACTCTTCAATGCAATCACATAATTGTTCTGATAGTCCATATGCTCTTACTTTGTTCTTTAACTGACTATGGGGAACTGTATCGAACGCCTTGTGGAAGTCAAGAAACACGGCATCTACCTGGGAACGCGTGTCTATGGCCCTCTGAGTCTCGTCGACGAATAGCGCGAGCTGGGTTTCACACGATCGTCTTTTTCGAAACCCATGCTGATTCCTACAGAGTAGACTTCTAGTCTCCATAAACGTCTTTATGCTCGAACATAATACGTGTACCAAAATTCTACAACTGATCGAGGTTAGAGATAAAGGTCTATAATTCTGTAAATCTGATCGACGTCCCTTCTTGAAAACGGGGATGACCTGTGCCCTTTTCCAATCCTTTCGAACGCGACGCTCTTCTAGAGACCTACGGTACACCGCTGCAAGAAGGGGGGCAAGTTCCTTCGCGTACTCTGTGTAATATCGAACTGGTATCCCGTCAAGTCCAGCGGCCTTTCCTCTTTTGAGCGATTTTAATTATTTCTCTATCCCTCTGTCGTCTATTTCGATATTTACCATTTTGTCATCTGTGCGACAATCTAGAGAAGGAACTACAGTGCAGTCTTCCTCTGTGAAACAGCTTTGGAAAAAGACATTTAGTATTTCGGCCTTTAGTCTGTCATCCTCTGTTTCAGTATCATTTTGGTCACAGAGTGTGTGGACATTTTGTTTTGATCCATCTACCGCTTTGATATAAGACCAAAATCTCTTAGGATTTTCTACATAGAACTTTACTTTCGAATTCATTGAACGCCTCTCACATAGCCCTCCTCACACTACATTTCGCATAGCGTAATTTTTGTTTGTCTGCAAGGCTTTGACTAAATTTGTGTTTGCTGTGAAGTTCCCTTCGCTTCAGCAGCAGTTTTCTAACTCGGTTGTTGTACCACGGTGGCTCTTTTCCATCTATTACGATCTTGCTTGGCACATACTCATCTAATGCATATACAGTAGTACGATGGTTTTGAACTGTGTCCTCTGATCCTCTACACTATCTGTGCTTGAGACAAAACTTTTGCGTTGAGCCGTCAGGTACACTGAAATCAGCTCTTTGTCACTATCGCTAAACAGAAAAATCTTCCTCCCTTTTTTAATATTTCTATTTACGGATGATATCATCGATGCAGTAACCGCTTTATGATCGCTAATTCCCTGTTCAGCGTTAACTGTTCCCCTGTTCTGCGTTAACTGTTTCAAATAGTTCGGGTCTATTTGTCACCAGAAAGTCTAATATGTTATCGCCACGAGTAATGCAATTAAAAAACAAAAATGTCGCTAAGACCGATGCTGACCATCCCTCTGTCCTGGGTTCCCCCGAAATCGAACATGATGAATCAGTCTGTGTTTGGACACCAGACCGGCTACCACTGTGGCAGTTTGGGTCCACAGGAATTCGGGCGTCCGTGGGCGAACGCAGCACGCGCGGCAGCAGGCCGCACGTGACACAGGCGGCCGTCGTTCGTACCCGCGTGACGTCACAGGCCGGGGGGCCGTCGTGCCTCAGCTGTCAAAGGCGGTCCCCCGGACGGGATACCAGCGCGGCGGGTGACGCAGGCCGGCGCGGCGCCAGCCGCATACCTGGCGTGGCCGATCAGCCGCGGGGATCGCTTTGTGCCGCAGGGCCGCTAGCTTGGCGACACCGCCGCGCCGACATTCGCCTTCGGCAGGGGCGGCCCCCAGCGCACAAGCCGCGCGTTTTCCTACTACACGTCCACGCTGAAATCACAGCTTCACCGGGTGACGTCAATACGTAGCAGGACGGGATTTGCTTGGAACATCGAATGATGTTGATGGACGAATCTGATGATTTGCTGTTCCACAGTCTGCACTGTACGCCCGCTACTACAAAGAACTCGTACAATGAATGAGATCAGGCTTCCTCACACAACGGTATTGAAACGATCCCTGCATTCAAGGGCAGACTGCCACAGCCGCCCCGCGGCGACAAAGTTTTCTTAGTTGTAAATTAAAACACCATCCTTTCAGTCTTGGCCGACGAATTAACATTGATTTAATATAATTTTTATTTCAGTTTCTATTCATGAGCATCTATACGGCTTCTCTAGTGCAGTGTGAATATGAAATCAGCCCAAAAATATCCGACTTCATTTTCTATCATTGAAACCAAACGATGGTAGCAGAGTGTCCGTGCCCCTTATGTTTGTACGCAGACGTAGGGCGCATGCCTGATCTTTTTCACGACTGCGAAAGGAGATAATCGCTGGTTAGCCGTTGAGAAGTAAACACTTGTACGTGGTAATCGATGAATTTTATGAAGCTTCCTGGCAGATTAAAACTGTGTGCCGGACCAAGACTCGAACTCGGGACCTCTGCCTTTCGCGGGAAAGTGCTCTACCATCTGAGCTACCCAAGCACCACTCACGCCCGTCCTCACAGCTTTACTTCTGCCAGTATCTCGTCTCCTACCTTCCAAACATTACAGAACCTTGCAGAACTAGCACCTGTGAAGGAAAGGATATTGCAGAGACGTGGCTTAGCCACAGCCCGGGGGAAGTTTCCAGAATGCGATTTTCACTCTGCAGCAGAGTGTACGCTGATATGAAACAGTTTTAATCTGCCAGGAAGTTTCATATCAGCGCACACTCCGCTGCAGAGTAAAAATATCATTCTCATGAATTTTGTGTTGTGAGCAGTAAGTCAGAAAAGTGGAACAGCGTTATTGCATCAACTTCTGTTTTACGAATGGCGATTCTGAACTTGAAACAATCCGCAAGATTCGATAATTGTTTGCGGACGAAGCAATGGGTACCATACAGATGATGGTGGCCGCTTATTAGTCAAGAGTGAAGAACATTCAGGTGGGCCTTAACATCCGCAAATGAGTTTGTCATTAATCACGTAAGAACCCCCGTAATGCAGGATGGACGAATCACGATCAGAGAACTTGCAGACGAGCTTAACATTATCATTGGAGCCATTCATTCCATTTTAACTGAACATTTGCACCTCTGGAGGGTTTGTGCTGAAGTTGCTAAGAACTGAGCAAGAGCACCTTCATTCGGAGGTTACACATAACAAGCTGGATACTGTTAACAGTAATCCAAACTTACCTACAACAGTGGTCATTGACAGTTAGTCCTGTGTTTATGAATACGACCCAGGAACCAAGTTCCAGTCATCGCTTTGGAAGCACACATCATCTTTGAGGTTGCAGATTCGCAGCAACGGGTAAGTCTTGCTGAACTTCTTTTTCGACGCCAATGGTGTGATCCATCACGAGAAGGCCCCAGAAGGATCCTGTGGTGTCACCGCCAGACACCACACTTGCTAGGTGGTAGCTTTAAATCGGCCGCGGTCCATTTAGTACATGTCGGACCCGCGTGTCGCCACTGTGTGATCGCAGACCGAGCGCCACCACAAGGCAGGTCTCGAGATACGGAATAGCACTCGCCCCAGTTGTACGGACGACATTGCTAGCGACTAGACTGACGAAATATCGCTCATTAGCCGAGCAGATAGTTAGAATAGCCTTCAGCTAAGTCCATGGCTACGACCTAGCAAGGCGCCATTAGCCATACATAGTTTGATAGTTATTGTATGAAATGTCTCATCAAGAACGCTGTAAACAAATGGTGGATTAAAGTTAAGTATTCCAGCAGCTACGTACTTTTCTTTATAGCAGTTATGAAGTATCCTGTTTCAGACCATCAAGTCCGCCTGCTTGCTTAATGGCCGCCTCCCTTAAATAATGTGCGTAGTGTTGGCAATCTGTCAACACTACAAATGACGACAAGGATTAAACGAGGATTTCGCGTTCGTATTTCTCTAATTTCTGGCGACGTTACAAACCGCCTTCTTTCTCTTTGATTGATTTACTTGTGTCATGGCTTCGCCACATTCGCCAGATGTACTGTCCGAATTTTATCGCTTGCAGAATCAGCAGACGCAGACGTTATTGGATGCCCTTGGACAGCTCGTCCAGGGTCAACGTGCGCTGCAAACCGATGCGGCAGCCGCCGCTCCACCGCTACCGCAGCCTCAACTCGCAGTTGCACCGCCTTTTAGGCCCTACGACCCAGCGCAAGAAACATGGACTGAGTGGTCACGCCAATTTGGATTTCATCTCGCCGCCTACAGAATTCAAGGTAATGAGCGGCAGCCTCACTTATTATCATGTGTCGGCGTCCAGACGTACCGTGTGATAGTGAAATTGTTTCCCCGACGCGACGTAGCAACTCTGTCCTACAAAGAAATTTTGTCGGCATTCGACGCCTATTTCAAAGAAACAGTCAATGTCGTTGCAAAAAGGTATACGTTCTTTCGTACAAAACGTACGGCCAGTCAAACTAATAGGGAGTGGGTTGCAACATTGCAAGGCCTTACAAGGGATTGTGCTTTTGAGTGTGAATGTCGACTCCCTTATTCAGATACAATGGTACGTGATGCAATAGCACAGAACGTTTCTGATGTTCGCATACGGGAACAGATTTTGAAACTAGTTAATCCCTCCCTTCCACAAGTGATAGACATACTGGATAGGCAAGACACGCTTGACTTTGCTCAGGAATCATTTGCAACTTCGCCGGCCGTGTGTAACATTAACCGGCCCGCCGGGCGCGCTACACGGCCCGGTAAACTGCCCTCGCGCACGTCCGCACAACTGCCGCCACGCTCTAAACCAGGTGTGCCGTGCCAGCCCACAAATGCAGTGAAATCATGCCCGCGGTGTGCACCTAGACATTCGCGTGACAATTGCCCGTCACGTCAAGCTATTTGCTTTTTCTGTAATAAGAAAGGACATGTTCAAAGTGTTTGCCAGAAAAAGCTCACATCAGACAATCAGAATCATTCCAGGCCCTTTTCTTCGCGCCGGAATCGAACCCTTTATACTCAGGCTCGTGAACCTTCGCCCATGGACATTCATGTAGTTAATTCCACTTCGTCCAGTGCCACTGTCTCTAACTGTGACTGTGTTCGTCCTACAAAAAGTGTGCGTCGACGTCGCCGGAAATCACGTCAATTAGCAGGTGATGCTGTACCTGTATCAATTCAAATTGCACGAGACAGTCGCTCTTGTCGCCAGCAGGACAATAAACTTTTTGTTGATTTGGACTTTAACGGCAAGGTCATACCATTCCAGCTCGATACCAGAGCTGCAGTTTCATTGCTCAATCACGACACGTACAAACAACGGGGCAAACCTCCGTTGCGTGCCGCAAAAATTAAGTGAAATAGTTATTCAGGACAGCAGATCCTTGTGTTAGGACAGTGCACTCTTCTTGCAACATACAAGGGACAAACAAAACCTGTGTCGTTTTACGTTCTTCGTTCTTCTACTGCAGTGAACTTGTTTGGTTTAGATTTATTTCAGTTGTTTAACTTGTCTATTGTAAATCAGGTCCTATCAGTGAATCAGACTGTGCCTTCAGACAGTGTTTCTCGGCTATGTGAAGAATTTGCAGACATTTTTGCACCGGGCCTTGGTTGCGCTAAGAATTATGAAGCACATTTGGAACTGAAAGTAAACACACAACCGAAATTTTTCCGAGCGCGCAATGTTCCCCACGCATTGCGTGATGAGGTCGCAAGAACATTAAACGATTTAGAATCACAGGGTGTAATTGAACGTGTGCAAGCTTCTCTCTGGGCCTCACCCTTAGTAATTTTGCCAAAACCTTCCGGAAAACTGAGACTTTGTGTGGACTTCAAGGCAACAGTGAATCCACAACTCGTGATTGCAACTTTTCCCTTACCCCGCCTGGAAGATCTTTTTGATAAACTGTGCCCGGGTAAATACTTTTCGAAGTTGGACCTAGCAGATGCGTACTTGCAAATCCCATTGGACGCCGAATCCCAGCGCGTCTTGGTGGTTAACACGCATCTGGGTTTGTACCGATTCAAAAGACTGCCATTCGGGTGTGCATCCGCCCCTGCATTGTTACAGCAATATTTACAAACTGTTTGTGCGTCGGTCCCTACTGCTGCGAACTATCTGGACGATATTGTGATCTCCGGAAAGACAGCCGACAAGCATTTAGCACACCTACGAACATTATTTCAGGTGTTGCGACAAAATGGTCTTCGCTTGCGGAAGGACAAATGTGTGTTTTTTGCTCGTGACTTACCATACCTGGGCCATGTAATCAATGCCCAAGGCATACATCCGAGTCCAGAGCACCTCCGTGCCATACAAGATTTGCCTTTGCCACAGAATGTGAAGCAGCTACAGAGTGTGTTGGGTAAAATTAACTATTATCATCGCTTTCTGCGCAACGCCTCTTCCATTTCAGCTCCGCTTCATCGCTTACGCCGTAAGGGTGTTCCGTTCGTCTGGACGACGGAATGCGAACGCGCCTTTCGCCAGTTGAAATCGGCGTTGCTTTCTAATACTTGCCTTACGCCATTCGATCCCCAGAAACCCCTTTTGTTGATGGTAGATGCATCGGATTTAGGGATCGGTGCTGTGCTTGCGCACAAGATGGATCGCGTGATCGCCTTATTGCCTTTGCGTCCAAATTGCTCTCGTATGCGCAACGAAATTATTCACAGATAGAGAAAGAAGCTTTGGCTTTCGTGTTTGGTGTTACTAAGTTCCATGATTTCTTGTATGGTCGTCACTTTACCATCATCACAGACCACAAACCTTTGACATCGCTTTTTCAACCGAACAAGCCTGTACCTCCGCGTACAGCGCAGAAATTCATTCTCTGGTCTATTTTCCTCTCGCAGTACCGCTACGATATCTTGTGTCGGTCCACTGCTAAGCACGGAAACGCCGATGCGTTGTCCCGTTTGCCTGTTGCTGAGGATAAAGCATTCGATTCTTCCGAACTTGCTTGCATGTTCATTGATTCGGAAACCGATGAAGTGGTCGAATCGTTTCCGATTGATTTTCGTCGTGTAGCTACAGCCACAGCTGCTGACCCTGTCCTTGCTACCGTTTTGCGTTTTGTTGCTACGCAATGGCCTTTGTCAAAGTCTCGGATCAGGGTTTCGTTGGTTCGCCGATTTTTTGCTCACAGGGCGAGACTTTTTGTTCGACGTGGTGTTTTGTTGTTGCGTTCTGATAATGATCAGTCCAGAGTCGTGGTCCCACGTTCGTTACAGTCCTCTGTCTTACTGCTTCTTCACCAAGGACATTGGGGTATAGTGCGAACGAAACAACTTGCTCGTCAGCACTGTACTTGGTTCGGCATCGATGCTGCGATTACGAAAATGTGTTGTTCTTGCATGGCGTGTGCCGAACAACAATCCGGACTGCCGCGGAAAGTCTTTGCATGGCCGAAAGCCACTTCCCCTTGGCAACGCTTGCACATCGATTTTGCTGGTCCATTCTGGAATGCTCGATGGTTGGTTCTGGTAGATGCCTTCAGTAATTTTCCTTTTGTTGTCGGGATGTCATCCACGACGTCCTCAGCCACCATCCAAGCGTTGTCTGCTATCTTTTGCATTGAAGGTCTTCCGCAGACTATTGTTTCCGACAATGGCCCACAATTCATGTCCGCAGAATTTCAGTCATTCTGCCAGGCCAAAAATATTCAACATCTGACATCCGCGCCGTTTTCGCCTCAGTCAAACGGTGCCCCTGAACGATTGGTCCAGACTTTCAAGTCACAGATGTTGAAGTTGAAAGAGTCGCATTCTCGGGAGGACGCGTTGTTGCTCTTTTTGTCATCGTATCGCTCTCAGCCCCGAGATGGTCGCTCGCCGGCTGAGTTGCTCCACGGTCGTCCTCATCGAACCTTGATGTCTTTGCTGCATCCGCCCGCATCAGGTTCCTGTGCTGCGGCAGACTTCTGCTTTTGCTCCAGGCGACGTTGTATTCTATCCCACCTATCGAGGTTCACGGCGTTGGCTCGCAGGGCGCATTCTTCGCTGCCTCGGCCGCGCGATGTATTTGGTTTTGGGGGCCTCGGGTGAGGTGCGTCGGCATCTCAATCAGCTGCGCCTCTGTCGTCGCACGGGGTCTGCCGCTCCCCGTCTGCTTTCAGCGACGGTGCCGTCCGGTCAGCGCCCTGGGGACCCATCTACTGGCTCGCCTCATCCCCAGGTGTTACCGACGATGCCTTCCATTCTGCCCCATGGCGACGCGGCGCCGCAGCCGCCGCCGGCGTCGCCCGCAGTGGACGCTTCGCTGCAGCCGCCAAGCGCCTCCCTGGGTCACGCGCCGCTGATCGCTTCCCGTGACCAGCTGTCCTCCGCCATGGAACTCCTGCCCGCTCCGGACCACGTGACGTCATTGGGCGTCGGATGCCCCGACGCAATGGAGGTCGACCCTTCGGCCCCTCCTGTCTCTTTACGGGCGCATACACCGCATGTTGACGTGCACCCTGGACTAGGTTTTCAGGCGTTTCCTAGATCCCCTCGGACCGAATGGCCGGGTGCGGGTGGCACAGCCTCGCCTGTTGTTAGGCTCCCCACCTCATCGCATACGTCAACATGGGGTCCTCCCCACGGCGGGCGGAAGCCTTATAACACGCCCGTTCGCCGATTTGCGGGGGAGGAATGTGGTGTCACCGCCAGACACGACACTTGCTAGGTGGTAACTTTAAATCGGCCGCGGTCCATTTAGTACACGTCGGACCCGCGTGTCGCCACTGTGTGATCGCAGACCGAGCGCCACCACAAGGCAGGTCTCGAGATACGGAATAGCACTCGCCCCAGTTGTACGGACGACATTGCTAGCGACTAGACTGACGAAGCATCGCTCATTAGCCGAGCAGATAGAATAGCCTTCAGCTAAGTCCATGGCTACGACCTAGCAAGGCGCCATTAGCCATACATAGTTTGATAGTTATTGTATGAAATGTCTCATCAAGAACGCTGTAAACAAATGGTGGATTAAAGTTAAGTATTCCAGCAGCTACGTACTTTTCTTTATAGCAGTTATGAAGTATCCTGTTTCAGACCATCAAGTCCGCCTGCTTGCTTAATGGCCGCCTCCCTTAAATAATGTGCGTAGTGTTGGCAATCTGTCAACACTACAGATCCAACGCCAACGAGGAGTTCTACGTGGCCTTTGTGAAGCGGTGAGACGCAAACAACCGGAATTGTGGGCGGCGGGCAGTTGGCACGTTCACTACGATAACGCACCCGCGCTTCGTTCTCAATTAATTCAGACCTGACCTACCACTGAGTAACTTCATACTTTTCCCTACATTGAAATATACTATGAAAGAGACCAGATTTCAGAACAGATAAGACATAATACAGAATTCGCCGGATCAATTGCACACCATCCAAAAAAAGGCTTTGTAGCAGTCGCAGCAGCGTTGGGAGTGGTCTGAAGGGGACTACATTGGAGGTAACTAGTGTCAAACAGTAGCATCTGAGTAACGGCTCAATTTAGAAATGAAAGTTGGATAGTTTTCGAACTCCTCTCGTATACACGAACGCATTGTAATCTGTAACTATGTTCCGAGGTTTCTCCTTTAAATGCAAATGTAAATGCTGTGTAATGTTAACTGACTATAATTAAGCCCGAAATAGGGACTACACTACTCGCCATTAGAATTTCTACACCACGAAGATCACGTTCTACAGACGCGAAATTTAACCGACAGGAAGAAGATGCTGTGATATGCAAATGATTAGCTTTTCAGAGCATTCACGCAAGGTTGGCGCCGGTGGCGACACCTACAACGTGCTGACATGAGGAAATTTCCAACCGATTTCTCATACAGAAACAGCAGTTGGCCGGCGTTGCCTCGTGAAACGTTGTTGTGATGCTTCGTGTAAGGAGGAGAAATGCGTACCATCACGTTTCCGACTTTGATAAAGATAGCATTGTTTCCTATCGCGATTGCGGTTTATCGTATCGCGACATTGCTGCTCGCGTTGGTCGGGATCCAATGACTGTAGGCAGAATATGGAATCGGTGGGTTCAGGAGGGTAATACGGAACGCCGTGCTGGATCCCAACGGCCTCGCATCACTAGCAGTCGAGATGACAGGCATCTTATCCGCATGGCTGTAATGGATCGTGCAGCCACGTCTCGATCCCTGAGTCAACAGATGGGGAAGTTTGCAAGACAACAACCATCTGCACGAACAGATCCACGACGTTTGCAGCAGCATAAACTATCAGATCGGAGACCATGGGTGCGGTTATCCTTGACGCTGCATCACAGACAGGAGTGCCAGCGATTATGTACTCAACGACGAACCTGGATGCACGAATGGCAAAACGTCATTTTTTCGGATGAAGCCTGGTTCTGTTTACAGCTTAATGATGGTCGCATCCGTGTTTGGCGACATCGCGGTGAACGCACATTGGAAGCGTGTATTCGTCATCACCATACTGGCGTATCACACGGTGTGATGGTATGGGGTACCATTGGTTACTCGTCGCGGTCATCTCTTGTTCGCATTGACGGCACTTTAAATAGTGGACGTTATATTTCAGTTGCGTTACGACCCGTGGCTCTACCCTTCATTCCTTCCATGTTAAATCCTACATTTCAGCAGTATAATGCACGACCACATGTTGCAGGTCCGGGCCTTTCTGGATACAGAAAATATTCGACTGCTGCTCTGGCCAGCACATTCTCCAGATCTCTCACCAATTTAAAACGTCTGGTCAATGGTGGCCGAGCAACTGGCTCGTCACATTACGTCAGTCACTACTCTTGATGAACTGTGGTATCGTGTTGAAGCCGCATGGGCAGCTGTACCTGTACACGCCATTCAAGCTCTGTTTGACTCAATGCCCAGGCGTATCACGGCCATTGTTACGGCCAGAGGTGGTTGTTCCGGGTACTGATTTCTCGGGATCTGTGCACCCATATTGCGTGAAAATGTAATCACATGTCAGTTCTAGTGTAATATATTTGTCCAATAAATACCCTTTATCATCTGCATTTCTTCATGGTGTACCAATTTGAATGGCCAGTAGTGTATATAAAAGAAAAGATAGACGGAAACAGTTCTCGAAAGATCACTGTAAGAGTTATGAAAAAGTTCCCAGAGGCCTATAATGGTATGAGTAATTACGACAATAATATAAGGTTTTGCACAGACAAGTTATTCAAGGCATTCAAGGCAAAGAGAAGAACGGAAGAAAGTGGTTCAATCGGCTCTCAGCACTATGGGACTAACAACTGAGGGCATCAGCCCCTAGAACTACTTACACCTAACTAAGCTAAGGACATCACGCACATCCATGCCCGAGGCAGGATTCGAACCTGCGACCGTAGGAGTCACACGGTTCCGGACTGAAGCGCCTCGAACGTCTCGGCCACTGCGGCCGGCAGGAGCAGAAGATTTATCAAGAGAGAGTCAATGTAGAAAACCTTCAGAAATGAAGAAATCAAGCACGAGCAGATCGAGAATTGTCTGTGTTTTCATCAGAAATGTTGGACCACACGGAACAATAGCAGTGGCTGTGGATACAAAGATAATAGCTGGGTGTTTTGGTCAAGAGGAAGAAATAGCCTGTGAACTGTAGCTATGGCGGACAGTACAAAAGAAATAGTTGTGAGTGATCTTTTGTTGTATCGAAACAGGTTTGGCACCACCGTGTACTGATTGTGCAAATCAATAATGTCAGTGCCAAGCACTCATTTAATTAGAAAGTGAATATTTAAACACACTGATACCATACCACCTAAATAAAATCTGAGTTTCAATTGAGGACACATCACCATATTGTCATATTCGTTTGGTACAGCGAAAGATGTGCTGCACCACACATCCAGGACCGTCTTCTGCCCCAACAATTATATCACAGCGGTAAAAATGACATCCATCTTTGGGCACACATTTTCAAAACAGCAAACAGCTGAGTATGTATTTGTCATTTTAATTACATTCCATCGACAGTATCTCAATATCCATAACAGCAAAGTACATTACAAATGTGATAATTAACCTAAAGTCGATAATAATACTCGATAAATTCACTTAGGTTCATCACAGAGGTTGTTCAGATGTTTACTAATTTCCAGCATTCTGTAAGACACGTCGTCAGCAACTATTCTGGTTAACCAAAGTATCCAGTAAACTGCAGAGGACTGTCAAAGTTGCAATATTAATTTCCTTTATTAATTGATGACTAGTTTTATCTATTTTTTTTTTATTTCTCGCAGGAATCCAGACCTCCAAAGTGAATTGCAGTGACGCAGTCACTGCCCTGTGGATAAATTTACTGCCTCACCAACACATTTAGACCGCAATATACCGGTGATGCTGTATTGTAACATAACACAAAAAAAAAAAATTCTGGGATTAGCTCAGCTGAGTCACAAATTAAATCCGCCTCTCTTCCAATTTCCATAACGCAAATATGCTTAAAGATTAGTTTACGCATTTCTTCCAATTTCCAAAACACAAATATGCTTAAATTAGCAAGGATTAAAGACTAGTTTACGCATTTCTTCCAATTCCCAAAACACAAATATATGCTAAAAGATCTGTTTACGCATTTCTTCCAATTTCCAAAACACAAATATGCTTAAATTAGCAAGGATTAAACATTAGTTTACGCATTTCTTCCAATTTCGAAAACGCAAATATATGCTTAAAGATTAGTTCAGGCGGGTAATTAGCAAGGATTAAAGATTAGCTTACGCATTTCTTCCAATTTCCAAAACACAAATATGCTTAAAGATTAGTTCAGGCGGATCATTAGCAAGGAATGCAAGATCCCACCCCTCATACATGCGGCTATGCACCTAGTGATGGGCTCCATAACAGAAATATGCTTAAAGATTAGTTCAGGCAAATCATCAGCAAGGAATGCAAGATCCCACAATCCTTACATGCGGCTATGTACCTAGTGATGGGAACCTTGTTACATTACAGTTTCGGTTCGATGAAGACTAATTGTACACAGACTGAATTTCAATAGATTTACAACATCTCAAACGTTTATAGCTTCTCACTGACTAATTTACAATAGGCTTACCTTTTATCTGCTAGTGATGATGTGACACTCTGACATATATTAGATCGGAGTAGGCGTTTCTTCAATACAAACGTATTCTATTAGGAAAGTAGCCGATGAACAAATAGGGGAACCCGGCGTAGAACAGGGTACTGGGGCGGAATGAAGATCGACGTTTTTAGGTGTCTAGGAGGTGCTGCCAACGAGGGGCAATAAGTTGAAATTGTTCACCTTGTGCTCTTCAACTATGACAGCCACACGATTGTCGTGTTTTCTTGAGTGCTGATGGGTGAAGTTACCGTTGTGTGACATTTTGCTCCTGTATTATAATTCCTGATCATTTTGTAATCAACGTAATGTATAGATCCAAGTAAGTTTACATCACAACTATTGTTAGTACACGGCTAAAAGTCCATTTAACTGACAAGCAGGATCGTGTTGGTAGATGCTTGTTTACATTTCTTTCTCGACTGACTTTACTTCCATATCCTAAACTGTGTCCCTGGGGGCAGAACGAGTGGGGTGGAATCGGGTAGTAGCCCATTCGGCGTCACGTTGGTGTAAAGTGAGAGATCGTTTTTAGTACGTCCCTAATTATTTTTCTTTCGCGTCAGGTGGTTTGAGCATATAAAAAACTGAGAAGCAGACAAGGTCTACTGAGGCAACGAACAATGCTGTCAATGAGATTAGTTCTGGTCAGTGAGGATATTCAGTATGCTGTTCCCCAGTATACTCTGGAAAGGCACGTTAGAACAGCAAGTGAAAACCCTGACTACAAAACTGATGAAGTAGCTGGAAATTATAAAAACGTATTTATGGGAGAACAAGAACATCAGCTCGTTAATTATTTAAAAACAGTGGAGACTAGGTTATTTGGTCTCACAATGAAACATTTTCGAGCTTAACTTATCATTTGGATGCAATGAATGGCATTCTTATCGTATTTGAAATTTAAATTGTACGTGTGCTTCCAAAAACGAAGCAACATATGGTGCACGAGCCTGGGCTTTCATAAAGCAGTTTAGATACTTCGTTTTGCTAGCAAGTTTACTTGACAAGCACAAACTAACGCCTTTCAGATGTTAAATTGCGATAAAACATGCGTTTCAGTGAACCCTAACAAGTGATAAAAATCATAGCTTGCTAGGGGCAACGTCATATCGGATCGTTAACGTCTGCAGAAAGGAGCGAATCTGTAACTTGCCTTACTTGTAAGTCGGCGAGCGAAGCTTACATGCCTCTCATGCTGCCACCCAGGGAAGTGGTAACTTTCGTAGGTTTCGACACATCTTGGATTAGCTTTTATCAACAGTGCAACAATCGAAACTGCTATTAACGGTTTCGAAGCTAATCGAATATGGCCAACTGTATATTCATCGACGCCGATTTTCTCCCAGCAGACACAACTGACGTTGGACCTGCAAGGCCTTTAACTAAGGAAGAAATCATTTCTGGAGCTGATCAATTGGAACTTCCTTCACGTAGTACGCCTACACCAGCTAAGACAGACATACCTACCATTTTAGATGACAAAACTGGGGTAGTTAAAATTAATTGTAATGACGACGCGTCAGCTAAGAAGATCAGAGTTGATGAGACTGTTCCACCCCTGGGTGCTCTTGGATGCCAACTGGCAACACAACTCCTTCATTTCATGTTTCTCCTGAAATTCTAATGCTTTTCCCAAAAGTCAGCCTCAGCACGAAAAGGAAAAATCGGAAGATTGCGGTCTTAACTGATTCGTCATACAAAAAAGGCTAAGTAACCATTCTTAAAGGAAAAAAGAAAAGAAATTTGGCAAAGAAGAAAGAGTACAGAAAAAACTGTTTAAGAAAGACAATGACATTAAGAAAGTAAAAAGCAAAATAAAAAGCCTGATGATAAATTCAAAAAGGAGGAGCTAGAACCAAAAACTAATGGAAGTTATTCCGAGGACGCCGGCCGATATGGCCGAGCGGTTCTAAGGGCTACAGTCTGGAACCGCGCGACAGCAACGGTCGCAGGTTCGAATCCTGCCTCGGGCATGGATGTGTGTGATGTCCTTAGGTTGGTTAGGTTTAAGTAGTTCTAAGTTCTAGGGGACTGATGTTAATTCCCATAGTTCTCAGAGCCATTTGAACCATTTTTTATTCCGAGGACTGTTCTGGCAGTGAATACTGTGGGACTGCACAGCGAAGATGATGAAAGTGTCATAGTGTGTGAATTGAGGTAACAGGCTTAAGAAAAGGACGTAGACGATGAACACTATAATTGAAAGTTTACATTCTCTATAAACGAAATAAATATAGAACAAAAAACGGTGCATTTCCACTAGTTCTGCATGTTTTTATAGTTGCTTGTCCTTACCTCCCCATTCTGCCTCAAGCCCAGAGCAAAATAGGACAAATAACATACTGTCCTGTCTTAGAATAAAAAAGTTCTCTTAATTAACACTTTGGCTTGGTTAAAAATGTTTTCAACTTTGTTCCCTATTCTACCACGGGCTGCCCTAGTTATTAGAGTGTTGCTTAAGAAAAATGGCAGATCGTACGTGGTGGCTCTGGCTCTGAGCACTATGGGACTTAACATCTGTGGTCATCATTCCCCTAGAACTTAGAACTACTTAAACCTAACTAACCTAAGGACATCACACACATCCATGCCCGAGGCAGGATTCGAACCTGCGACCGTTGCGGTCGCGCGGTTCCAGACTGTAGCGCCTAGAACCGCACGGCCACATCAGCCAGCCTCGTACGTGGTCACGAGACATTGTCATAGTACTTACGCCTTCTCATCCCCTCACCTATAAAACTGCCTTTTAACACTTCTTCTTCTTCTTCTTCGTTTCACCCAACTTTGGGGTACGTTGAATCAATCACTTCTGTGTGTTCTGTGCCTTTCTTTTCGCCCAGTACTGCTTCATTCTTTCTGATCTTGCTTTTCTTTCCTCATCAGAGATGACAATCGTTCTTTTCTTTCTATTTTGGAGCTGGAATCCCTCTTTTCTGTCTTTGCTTATCATTTTTGCGGTCCTGTCTGTGAGCATTTTTTCTGTGATGTGTAGTTCTCTTAAGTCTTTCTCTGTTTGGATAAACCAATTTGGTTTGGATTTTTTATTCCTGAAGTAGTCAAACATTCTTTTTGTAAGTCTATTTGGGTTCATTCTGAGAATGTGCCCATAAAACTCAATTCTTCTTTTCCTCATTGTATCCGAAAGTTTTTCTGTGGTTTTGTAGAGTGTTTCATTTTTGGTATGAATTAGTTTGTCGTTATGAAATTTGGGGCCTAAAATTTTTCTCAATATTTTTCTTTCTTTGATCTCTAGCCTTTCAATTGGGCCATGGTTAGTGATAGATAATGTCTCAGCTGCATATAGTGCTTCTGGTTTAATGACAGTGTTGTAATATTTTATTTTTGAATTCCATGAGAGGGACTTTTTATTGTAAGTATTTTTAGTAAGCTGAAAGGCTAGTTCAACTTTGTTTCTTCTTAATTCTATTGCTTTTTTCTCAAGGGCGTTCCAGCTAATCCATTCACCAAGATATTTGAATTCTTTAACAATTTCGATCTTTTGGTCTCTTACTTTAAGATATTTCATTGGCTTTTTTATATTTGTGAATATTTTGGTTTTTTCAAAAGAAATTTTAAGGCCTATTTTCTCTGCTTGTTTCTGTAATTCGAGGATCTGTTCTTTGGCTTCTTCCCATGTTTCAGCTAGTAGGGCCATATCATCTGCAAATGCTAGGCAATTAACCTTGATGCCTTTGTTTTTTGTTCCTAGTCGGATTCCACTATTGATTTTCTTGTTCCATTCTCTTACTATTTTTTCTAGGGCACAGTTAAATAACAATGGAGAGAGTCCATCACCTTGTCGTACTCCAGTTTTTATCTCAAATAGGTCTGAGAGTTCTCCCATAAATTTAATTTTGGAGTATGTGTTGGTGATGGTTTCTCTAATTAGGTTTGTAGTTTTATTGTCTAGGTTCAATTCTTTTAATATGGAGATTAGAGATTCCCTGTCTATGGAGTCGTACGCCTTTTGAAAGTCAATGAATGTGATGACATACGCTTTTGCTCTCGATTTTTGGTAGGCCATAAGATTTTTGAGGTTTAGAATTTGTTCTGGGCAGGATCTTCCCTTTCTGAAGCCTGCCTGGTATTCTCCAAGTTGACAATCTAGCTGGGGTTCTGCTCTGTTCAAAAGGACTTTAGACAGTATTTTGTACGTTACGTCAAGGAGCGAAATCCCTCTGTAATTGTTGGGGTCTGTTCTGGATCCCCTCTTATGAATTGGGTGAATGAGGGCCATCTTCCATTCATCCGGAATTCTTTCTGTTTTCCATATTTCTTCAAATATGTTTTGGAGAGATTCTATGGCATTTCTATTGACATTTTTCCACAGTTCAGCTGTAATTTGGTTCTCTCCCGAAGCCTTATAGTTTTTGAGATTCAAAATGATTGATTGTAGTTCCTCGACAGTGGGTGGTTCTGAGTTAGGACTTGTTGAAGTTGAGTTGCTGAAATCCATTTTTTCAATTGGTTCTTTACAGTTGAGAAGGTTTCTGAAATATTCCCTCAAAATTTTGCAATTATCCCTGTTGTTGTGTGCAATATTACCATTTTTATCTTGTAATTGGAGTGTCGGTGGGCTGTACTTGGTTATTTTTTGTTTAAAAGTTCTGTAAAAGCTCCTAGTCTTGTTTTTGTTGAAGTCTTCGTTGATCTGCAAAAGGAGTTGATCTTCTTGTGCTTTTTTAATTCTTTTGAGGTTTTTACTCACTAGTTTTCTTACACTCAGGAAATTTTGCCTATTATATTCATTTTTCTGAGATTGCATCTGTTGCCATGCTTTCTTTCTTTGCTCAATATGTTTGTCACATTCCTCTGTCCACCATGCGTGTTTTTTGATTTTGGTTATAGGTGCTATTTGTTCAGCTTTGGTTAGTAGGCTTTCCTTCATTTGATCCCAATTTTGGTTCCTTATATCTTGAGTCGCGAGGGGAAACTCCTTCGAATTCATTATCTTTTCTGGACCGTATCTTCTGCTTTTGGGTTTACTGTTTCTATCTTTCCTTTTGGGGATAATTTTGAGTTTTATTTTAGAAAGATAGTGATCAGAATCCAAGTTTGCTCCTCTGAGTACTTTGACATTTTGTATTTCTGTATGGTGTTTCCATTTTATCGCCACATGATCAAGTTGAAATTCACCCAAGTGTGGGTTTGGTGAGGTCCATGTCTTCTGTTTTCTGGGTAGTCTCTTAAAGGCTGTGGATTTCAGGATCAAGCCATGCGCTTGGCAGAGTTCTACTAATCTGACTCCATTTTGGTTAGTTCTATTGTGCGCTGGGTAGTTTCCAACAATATTTTTGTATTTCTTCTCTTTTCCTACTTGAGCATTGAAGTCCCCCGTAAGTATGATGTTGTGTTTGTCTGGGATCTTTTGCACCACGTCATCTAGTTGTTCCCAAAAACGTTCCACCTTTTCCTTATTTTTCCTATTGTCTTCATTTATGGGGGCATGTGCATTCACAATTGTGTATACTTCTTTATACCGAAATTTAGAAAATTTTCTGGTTTCATTAAAAGGTTTAATAAAAATTAAAATTGGACGTATTTGTCTGATGCCCTCCTTATTACAGAAGATGCACTTGTTTTCGGAAGGCCGATCTCTTTTTTAACACCTCAGAATACCTGTTTGGTGCAGGGTTTCCAATATTCACATCTATTTAAAAACATGAAACTAAATGACAATTGGCTTATAGTTCAGTATTTACAGTATACGAGGCCAGTCCAGAAAGGAAGTTCAGATTGATCGCGAAATGGAAACCACGGTGAATATCAGAAATGTTTTATTTGTAACAGTTAGCTACACCTTCCAGCTACTTCTCTACGTAGTCACTGTTCTGACTTAGACATTTGTCATAGCGTTGTACCAACTTTTCAGTACCCTCATCACACAAGGCAGCCGACAGTGCTTTCCACCAATTCTCCACGCTGGCCTACAGCTCATTGTCTGTGCCAAAATGTTGTCTTCATATACAGCGGTTCGTGTGACCAGAGATGAAGCTCAGAGGGAGACAATTACGGGCTGTATTGTGGGTAATCAAACATTTCCAATTCAAAACGATGCAGGAGCATCTTCATTGCCCCTGCAGAATGCGGCTGAGAAATATCTTGAAGAAGAATCAGCACGACAGTTATGTAATGTTGGCTGCATAGCTTCAGGTGAAATTTCTCACCAGGTCCTCGTACTTGGCGGGAGACACTAATTTTCTAGACATCTTTACGCGCTCCCTGTGAGCTCAGAAATGAGAAGAGCGACGTGATGCTATCTGGGGTCATACTAGAGAGACTGCCCAACACATCTGTGCAAAGTTTTATCGGATTTTCATGTTCCTTTCCATTTCGCGACCGATCGCAACTTACTTTCTGGACGCCCCTCGTACTTTTCTAGTTGGCTTTCAGGACGCTCCCTTACAGCCGTCTCAAAAGTGGAATGTCACTTATGATGATAAGAGCATAATGAGAGCACAACACTCATTCTGCGACCCAACCGGGAATTGAATTCGGGCCCCTTCGATTAGTAATTCGCCGAACTGACGGCGCAGCTAGCGAGATGGACTGTGTTTGTAATATAGCAAACATAAAAATGATTTATATATATTTCCAGTACAAATGTTGAACAATACAGCACTTGTCACAGTTACAGAGTAGCCTGTACTAACGGAAACACTAGGAGCTTCACTGTCATGTACTAAAGCCGGACTTACGTGCTGTCGCCTTAAGCACAATTAAATGAAATGTAATTGGTTTAAAACGCCTGTTATGCCAATCAGCACCCTCAGCCAATGTTATGGATTTAAAAATGGAGAAATGTAATGCTCCATATTTAGTGAATGGAACGTGTTATGCCGGCCGAAGTGGCCGTGCGGTTAAAGGCGCTGCAATCTGGAACCGCAAGACCGCTACGGTCGCAGGTTCGAATCCTGCCTCAGGCATGGATGTTTGTGATGTCCTTAGGTTTTACTAGTTCTAAGTTCTAGGGGACTTATGACCTCAGCAGTTGAGTCCCATAGTGCTCAGAGCCATTTTGAACGTGTTATAATCAGGAACAAGCTACCTAAAAGAAATTTAATTTCATTAACCGATTTCAGACATTTAGTACCCTTCTTCAGAAGGTTAATAGCTCCAAATGACCACAGAAATACGCTGCGTGTATCATATTACTGATGCGCTCAAGTAATGTAGTAATTATAACCTTCGGAAGAACAAAACGAAATGGTTGAAACTGGTTCAGAAACTACGTTTATTTCATACAGCTAATTGCTGGTTATTTAACTGACTACACAAAATAAGGAGCCCTTGCATTTCACTGCATAAGACTAAAGCTGGCCGTGCGGAGTTGCCACGCGGTTTTAGGCGCCTTGTCACGGACTGCGCGGCCTTCCCGCAGAGGTTCGAGTCCACCACCCTCGTGCATGGGTGTGTGTGTTGTTCTTAGCATAAGTTAGTTGAAATAGTGTGTAAGTCTAGGGACCGATGACCTCAGCAGTTTGGTCCCTTAACTATTCATACACACACACACACACACACACACACACACACACACACAAGCACGCACTCTGAAACTGGCAACCTGGAGATTTTCATCGAATGAAACTGGCCATAACACAATGAATATGTAATAATTGAAAACATCAATGCCAATACCAATGTCTGCCTGTACTTGTGTTTGACCTGGTTACAGAACTCAAAAATTTTTATTTCTCTCGACCTTAATCAAGCATGGCACCAGATTTCGTCAGCTAAACAATCAAAGCCAATCATGGTTTTGGCCACAGATTCGGATCTTTATGAGCACAACGCAGTCCAGTCTGTGCTATCTGTGGGACCACTAGCCTTTCTAGAATTTTATACGAAGCATTTTTCAGATGTTAGGTATTGTCACTATCTTGACGTACTGGTTAATTTTAGTGAAAGTTTTGACGATTATCTTGAGCATGTAAGGGAAGTAATTCAGAGACTTTATGGTAATGTCTAGAAATCACAGTGCCACCACAAAGTCGGCAACAAGAATCGATGTCACTGACTTTAGAAAGGGCTGATGGCTGACCGAAATGATATACGGTAGACGTTCGAGGAACAACAACAACAGTTCCCTTGCACTGTACGTGAGTTCATCTAAGGGAGACATCATCGTAGTCAAGGACCAACGTGATAATTTCTGATGGATTTGGACATTTAAATGTGAAAGATTGTACTCCAAGAGAACAGTCTGCTAATCTGTACATCAACTGATACTACAATAGCCAAGAACAGAAGTGACTTATCAAGAAATCCTGTGGCCAAGATCTGTGTCAAAGTAAAGTAAATCTTCCAAATAATGGAAGTTCCAGGCTGGAATATCAACGATATAAGGGAAAGAGAACGCTGCTAACAATAATGATGACGTAATGAGCTGCAATCAGACACAATAAAGAGGCAGTTTCACATTTAGCTTGCAGCCAAGAAAGAAATGCACACATTCATTCACACAAGCAACCACACCTCACACGGGCCACCTGTGGCAGCTCACACCGGAATGCAACTGAGACATGGAATGGAAGCAGCAGTCTGGAGGGGCGGGAAAGGGTAGGGATAGCAGGGTACAGGTGGAGAGAAAGAAGAGCGCTCTAAGATGGAGTGTGTACGATCTAGACTTCCAACAGTTGCAGCGTCGGGACGCTGTGGGGCTTGGATGTGGGAAGGGGCTGGGAACGGGAAGCGGAAAACGAGCGGAGTGGGGAATGGGGAAGATGGTGTGTTGGCATAGGCATAGAAAGAGAGTGTGGGGATAAGGATAGGGAGGAGATGACGGGGCAGAGGGGCAGGAACTGTTGGTTGGAGGTGTGGGACAGTAGGTTACCATAGGTGAGTCAAGGTGGCCGAGATGGTTAAGCAACCATTGAAATCAAGCTTTTCGTGTTCACTTGCATATTTGGCACAGGGTGATCTACCTTGCTGTAGGCCACAGGTTGGCGCTGGCCTTTCTTCCTGGGGTCCACCTGGTTGGTAGTCATACTAGTATAAACAGCTCAGCAATTATTGCAGCAGACCTGGTATATGACATGGCTGCTCTTACAGGTTGCCCAGCCTCTGATGGGACCGTAAATCTCTTACGTAAAGTGAACTAATATTTCATACATTCTAGTTTGATGAGCCATCTCGTAGAAAAATGAAAGAACCTTCAATAGTGGCAGGACGAACGTAGCTTCGACGGATCGCTTTTGCGTGTGTCACAGCCGTCCGTCTACCAGTAGGAGGCAGCCTGTTCCACGTGCTTCACGTGTCTTCTCCTCACTTGAAACTAGATACTTGTGTCAGAAGGAATTCTTCTGAACAATACAAGCACTGTAATGTCGTATATTTCCTGGACGAAAAGACATCTGAAACCAGTAAATTGAACGCCTCAGCTTATAGACTTTGCTCTGTATTAACTGAGTGTGCTCTCCTTTTTAAAGACATCGGGAAACACCAGAAGCCTGCCCAGAGCTAAGCAGATCGAAGTCGTTCTAGCAGTGGTGGACACCACAAGATCCTGAGGAAGATCCCAAGCAGAGGGGTCGAAACGTCGGTCATTTAGAAGAAATATGACGCGGCGTAATAACCCAGAAGATTTTAACTTCAGTGGCAACGGCCACAAAAGCCTGCAAACTTACATAAAGAGGTAGCTGCTAGGCCACATTTCATAAAGGGGCATATTTCATATTGCTTCACTCAGGGAAGCCGTGGTCATAAAACAGTGCTACCCATGGACTCCTCTTGTTTTAAACAGTTCCAGAAAAATCATCTGGCTGGTTATTTGGGAATCTTCAAGAAAAGAATGAAAATTTGGGAACACTCCATTCAGGGTGTATGATGTGTTGCAAAACAGCATCAAATACTCGCTATGGATGCCTCACAACTGGAGTAGTTAATCAGCCCATGGAAAGAATGTATGTTACGTGGGAGCACTGCCATGCTCGCAAGACGACAGTCCCTATACGTTTGTGTGAGTGTACGCATAATGTGGTTTCGCTGGTTGCTTTCCATATTACGATAAAATGCCTCCTATCAATGTTTGTAGCCTTTGCGTCGAGCAGGCTGTTAGTCACAGACAATGCCCGTACCTTTATCTCGGCATCATTCTGCATTTCCTGCACTGAAGCTGATGATGCCCATAGCATAACCAAAATGTATTTCCACAAACTGCCGTTTGCACAGTAAACAGCGATGTATACGCTGCCATAATTGCATTCTATGACACTAACCTCTCTCACAGTGAACGTTCCCTACCATGGTTACGATATGTCTTCAGTACGACCGTACGTGGGGCTCATAGGTAGACATCTGTCACCCCTTAGGTTGTCTCTACTCCGATTCCCATATTGTTCTACCTGTGGTCGTTGAACCATCTTCCTCTGGAAAAAGATGGTGGTGTACAGGTTCGAGCTCTCTGGTAAAGCACGGAGAATAGCTTAAGCTGTCACATGCGAAACTGGAGCGCCACTATAACGCTGGGGAGTGGCCGATTTAATGAAAGACGGAGGCCAGGATTTAGATAAAGAATCCTGCGGCAATAATCCAGGGAAGGGGGGCGAGGTAGCAGACGAAAGTTAAGGTGAAACTTTTGCAAAGGTTTGTGGGGCAGTCCAGACCCCGCAGTTTATGACACCTACGACCTTGCTTGTCAGAAGCCCCTTTCTACGCTGAGACCCTCGTGAAGATGGTGGGCTCGCCCTCGTGACTGCATGGATTACAGACAATCCTAAAGACTGCGCCATTAAGAGCCAGGAGGCCGTTAGAGTCACCGGTGCGGACATCAACATCCCTGGTGACCAGTCTGGTGCATGTATTGTTCTCGTTGAGGACGCTGTACTTTCCACCGACTCGTAGCAGGCGGTCATCCCGACGTACTGCAGGATGTATGAACTGTGTGGTAAGATACACTCCTGTTGCTATCCAATCAGAGAGTGCCACAGTGGAACAAGTATTGGGCGCACTTTCCACCACAGGCAAACTCACTGTTAGGATATCGGCGTTCAGGATGAGCACTGATTGAAATGTACATAAGGCATGTAGTCAGGGTGAATGATCTGGTCGGCCAGTTCGATCGTCTCCTATATTCCTTAGACAACGCTTAGATCATGCTCTTAGGCTACTCTCCAGACTAGAAACCGACTGGGAATTGCAGTTGTTATTTAAATTAACGTTATTTTATGTAAAAATAAACGTAAGAGAGGGTCTGTGACCAGTTAGAGAGGATAAATGGCTTTGCGGATGTTGAGTCCAAGAGACTGTCGCGACTCGCGTTGGTGACTGCGTAAACTCTATGTACATCCTGCTGTTTGAGGAAGATTTATATTCCTCTCCTGTGGTCATTACTGCTTGGAATGTTAGATTACTAGTTGCACACGAAAATCTACTGATTAGGCCATACTGGGTGGATGAATCTCCGATCTCTTTGGTAACAATGATTTGCACTTACAGCTCCCCCTGTTCGTCCGCAGACGGGAATCGAATTGCTAAATGTGGCTCGTATCACCAGCATGCACCACGCCTGAGCTGTTGGAGGTGGTGAGAAGGGCGAACAACAGCCAACCATGGGGCGGCAAAACCGTCCTCTCCAGGGTCACCCTGCTCGACACCAACAAGCGGGAGCTCATTTTGCATAAGTACAATAGGTACTGGATAACAAGTGCGAAGTTTGGAAGGTAGGAGATGTACTGTTGGAGTAAAGCTCTGTGTAAAAGTTGGGAGCAGGTTCGAATCCTGCCTCGAGCATGGGTGTGTGTGATGTCCTTAGGTTAGTTAGGTTTACGTAGTTCTAAGTTCTAGGAGACTTATGACCTAAGGTGTTAAGTCCCATAGTGCTCAGAGCCATTTCAACCATTTGAACCAAGTTGGGAGCTGAGGCACAGTTAGATGGTATTTGCGTTCACTGTGGCTGTAATCATGTTACATCGCATCTAACGATACACAAGGTAAACAGCTTTTATGAAGCGTCATTGCAATTCATCTTTTGCCTCAGTTCCTCCTGTTCCAATGCACTCATTGTTGAACTATCCCTGTGTGGTGCAGCAAAGATACCGCCGATCGTCCGACTATCTTTCTACTGTCAGCAGGACTGTCTATGTCAAAGTGGTTGACCACGCAGGACACATCGTGTAGACTATGCTTCTGCAATGTAGGAAACTTCACCATAGACCACACTGGTCATGGTGTCAGAACGATCAGAGATTTCGAACTACCGTTCGAACGCCCTGTGGTCGCTGTCGTCAGAGTCTTCTGACCCCATGGTACGGTCATCGTATACGTAGCCGAAAAGTGGGTACGGTTCAGAATATATCCTGAACTTTGGAGCTACGTATCCTCCTACCTCCAGATCGGAGATAGTGAACTATTATGCAGGGTCTGAATGCATTCAGCGACGTGTTGCGCAACTTGCTGTTATGGACATACTACCGCCAACCACCAAGAAAGTAACCACAACGATAACGACTCTCAGACCGTTGCATGGCTATCTCGACCAGCACCATGCGCCTCCTCACTACCCCTCAGAAGTCATGTTGGTCACTCACAACGAGGACGCCGCCTTACAGTCTTATGCCCCAGCACGCAGAAGAAAGAGTCACACCTCCCCATGGCCGCTCAATACATTCATTGTGCCTATGGCGGCGCTCCACCCAGAACATCATATCTCTTTGCCATTGCCTGTTATGGCGGAACACTTTCGAAAACAATGACCACCACACTGATAAAAGGACCGCCGTCAGTAACACACAGGGCCTGGTGATCTTCGCACCCACGACAACATTGATCCTCTCTGGCAGGATCATACATCACAAAGTCAGCCATCAGTAACAGCAACTAACAGCCTTGCGTGACGGTTATCTTTGCTCAATGACAACTGTAAATGTTCCCCCATTGGACAGTCTCCACACAGCCATCACACGATCCTCCCTCCTCTTCAGAGAATACCATATTGATACAGCACAGTCCCCTACATGGAGGTATGGACTGATAACGTCTAGAACTAACCGACACCTCGGCCAGAATTTCCGCCACCATCCTACATCGATACAATCATCCACCACTTCTGAAGAAGTTAGATCCGCAACGCTCAATACTAACATGATCAGCAACATGGCAAAGTTGTAACTCCTTCACGACGTCTTCAGGGTGTCAAACGTTGATGCCGCCCTTCCATAAAAGGTGTGCCTTGTTACTATTCCGACTTTGCGAATTCGAGTTGTTTTCCTTAGCAGTCGGTCACACAAGGTGCAGCAATTGTGTCCTCCATCTGAAGCACCACACTCTCAGCTTGTCACCACGTTGATGGATGATTTTCATCTCGTATCTCATTAATGCCAGGAAGATCATACTTGGCGACACATTTTGTTACACCCAGCACACAAGCCGTTAAGCAAGCTGACTTTATCAGATTGAGTGCTCTCTTTGGAAACCAGTGATTGACGGTGTGCAAGGCTGTCCATACACGTTTCCTTCCGTCTGACATCAGGGAACTTGGTATCACATTGTCAACGGCAAATTTCTCCACAACCGAAGAAATCACAGTATCAGTCTGGCTGCTTAGCCTCTTTGCACAAGTTGACCTTGCGACGAAACCGAGGAGGACCACCTTAGATGCACTACGGACCACGGTGTCAGATTACTAATACAATGTATATTGCCGTGCAACCTCCGTGCTCCCCTCAGCTGAGCACCATCAGATCACATGGTTCCGAGGTCAAGCTGTCACCTAGCCCGACAATCCACTCTTGATTTTTGGTGCCATTTACAGGAAGCTCACAGTGTGTTCGAACGTTCGCCCACGTATTGTTGGAGGTTTGCCACCTTTTTGCGCTGGGTGATCAACAATCCTCCCTTCCCTGTACCTGAGGATTATACAACCCACTACGCTCCTGACACATGTACGTTCATATCTGGAATGGTACAACGTACCAACACGTCCAGGCTGACGATCTGAATGTGAGCAGGAGAATTGCACATTACAATACTTTTTTCCCGAGTTTAAATTTTGATTTATGTGTTTTCTGGCTGCAACGCTGCAGGCCTTGTCCATTGCGCCCCCCCCCCCCCCCCCCCCCCGCCTCTCCTACTCCCTAGGAAAGTCCTGAAATGCAGATCCACACTCGTATATACATATATATAAAGAGGTCTCTACTATGAAAGTGAAAAGGAGACGAAGCTCCCCGGTCCGAGGCTCGGTTGGACAACCTTCATATTCGCGCACCTTCCGCCAATTGAACGTAAATATAATAATAATTCTTGTAAACCATGCACCCTTAACCGTAAGGCATAAGATGGCTGCAGAGAGCAAATACAGATATCAGAGAGAAAGTGGTTGGAACATCTCTCAACCGAGAAGAGTGTAGTTGCACTTTCCTTCGTTTGTCTCTCATCGCTCTGCTATGTTTCGTTTGCGAGCGAAGTGGGACTGGTAGGCAATGACGGTTTTCATGGCGAAATGATATTCTTTTTTACTGGGGAACAAACCCAGCTTAAGCACATTTCCGTAGTTAGGTGAGCATAATCCTCGACTGTAATTCCCGATATTAGTAGGCTTTGGATGAACTGCCAAGTCTGCAACCCAGGCAACTGAAACCGGTACAACTATGCATCAAAAGCTGAATATTATACACGAAAGATATAGGTGAATCAGATGTGTGCCGATAAAAACTGACGTAAGAGGTGACATTTTTCCACGTGATTCGTTAACACACACTCGCGGTGACTGCATGATCCAGATGACTAATCGACCATAAGTCCACCAATCTGTAAACTCCGAATCATGATCCCAGAGATTCTGTAAGAGATTCAAATAAACTGAGTAGCTCGTTAAAAAAGAAAATAAACACCCTAAATGAGTCGGCAATCAATATGATTTTTTATGTAATGTATATGTTAAACAATCCACAAGGGTTTACTCCCAAAGATAACAGAATTACTGCTATGGGTTTTTTCTCAAAGGAATGTGTCCTTTCCGATGTTTGCTCTCAAATTCAAGTACTTGACAGATGTTTAATAGCAACGCGGAAAAATCTGTCTCAAAATCATTTACCGTGTGCGAGAGATTCTTATCGTCTTTCGCAGTTCTAACCACCACATACAATAATGTAGTACTTCTAAACATTTCGAGCTAGGCTACGCGGATGGTGTAAAGTAGTAACCCGGGTCTTGTTAGTAGTTGGTGGTTCCGCCATTATTTTATTTCACCTTTAAAAGTATACATGAAAATCACAACGCTAAGCAAATATATCCCATCGACGTAATTAAATCATCTAAACATGACTGTGATCCATTCATGCAGCTTCTTGAAAACCTTTTCCTGCTGCAGATTTTTTGCTTAATGTTTCTCCTTGATTTACTTGATGAGTTATGTTTTAAGCTATAATAGGACTGTAAGTGTCAGCCGCTGTGGCCGAGCGGTTCTAGGCGCTTCAGTCTGGAACCACGCGACCGCTACGGTCGCAGATTCGAATACTGCCTCTGGCAGGGATGTATGTTATGTCCTTAGCTTAGTTCGGTTTAAGTAGTTCTAAGTCTAGGGGACTGATGGCCTCAGATGTTAAGTCCCATACTGCTTAGAGCCATTTTTAGGACTGTGAGTGGCAGAGCGGTGTGGTATTCAAACCAGTATCTGATTAGAATTTAGTTTGTGTTACTGGCGGCTTTAAGTCAGCTCACTAGATTACATTAAATTGCATAGTGAGGCACTCTGAAGCTATTGCTGTGTCACGATGTTTGTGAACTTCCTCTACTTCTGCAGTGTACCAGAATGCAAGTGGGAACGGAAGGCCTTTTCTATATTTTTGTTCCGCTATGTTAAAGAACTTCATGGATAGTCTAAGCACTGGATAGATGACTCAAAAGGGGGTAGACTTCATCGGGGAAGTGTGACAGGAACTATGCTGTTAGCGGCAGATCCGGATCTACATTTCCTAACCGGGACAAAAACTTGATGACGGCCGCCCCCCTTTCCCTCCCTCCCACACCACCGTTTGAGATAGGACGACAAAAATTTTTAAAAATCGACTTTTCAAATATATGTACATTTTGTAACGCGCATCTTTCTTATGAGGTTGTTATATAAGCCATATATGTTCGAGGAAATGTAAGACATGTTATTAGGTCTCAAGTGTGCCAAAGTGTAGTTCGAAGCCTCTTCACACGGCACTCTTCTACCGTCCGTGATTGTACTTCGCTGTGTGGAATTCAAATGCGCATATTTTGTAATGGAAGCAATCAAACCTGTATTCAGGACAATGGAAGCTAAAATGTCTTTCCTGCTCCCAGTCGGCCGGTTTGACATCCTACACCCCTTAAAAAACAATTAATACTGTGTGGAATTAGTTTTGAATTCGAGAAATTCAGAAAATCTGCATTCTTTATTGTCTATTAGCTAATAACATTCTCTTTCTTGTGACGTAAAAGTTAATATACAAAACATAAAACCAGTAAAGACAAGAGACAAGTAAGACAGCACACGCTTCTTCAATCCTCATATCCCAGCATTTTTTTCCCACTAATCTCGCTACAGCTTTACACGACGAACTTTCCTTTCTGCGAAAGAATCTATTACCTCGTCAAAATTCGTCAAAAGTTTTGCTACATGAAAAATCAAAATGTCGTATATAAAGCTGTTAGTACTTATAGTACTCAAGACTGGCGTGCTCTCGCGATTTTATTACGTCTATATTACCATTGTCTGCTAGATAAACCAAAATAGGCCTTTCTAATATTGCAGCACGTGCCAAATAGGCGAGACTGTTTTGACACAATGGTCATTTTTATCTGCTTGATTGACAGAAATAACACGACAGAGTATAATTCACATGTACCTTTATCAAATACCTGCAAGGCCTACAACAAGCAGATAGTTATTCGTAGGGAAATAGTTTCACGTTTTATTCATAGGCCCCAGGCATGAGATAGAAATGTGGTAGTAGCAGGAAGAAATTTTCATACAAATTTGGAATCGTCATGACCTTCCATATACTTTATGTGATGCTCCCCGTTTTTTGTCCTTCCGCGTTATAAAGAACAACCTTGTCATAACTAATTTTGTAAATATTGCTACCATTGTCAAAACTTATCTTCCGCTTAACTTCGCTGCCAGAATCACCGGCTCAGTTACCCCACGTTTATTCTCCGGTTACGCGTTATTACGTGTATGTACAACGCCCTTTCCGGTCTATTCCGAGAACAGAACTTAAGCGGCTGCTAACCAGAGACTGACCCTTAGTAGTGTAGCGATATGGCGAAAGTTTCCGACAAAATTTCATTTTCTTCGATACATCGAGAAGATAATACTCGTATGTAATCTTTCTTACCCGTTATTCTTGTTAGTCGTTTATTTCCACTCTAGTAGTATGAATCTATGAATTTCACTAATAATTATAATAACTTTTATTCAAAATCATTTGTGTAACCGATAGACCAACATGCGCTGGATGCTAGGCGCTTTATAAAACAAGTTTTTCTCCATCAGGAGTATGAATTTGGTGACCCCTGAAATTACCGCCTGGGGAAGATACCCGGGTTTGCCCCGCTCCCCCAGATCCGGGCCTAGATAGCGAAGTATAAATCACTTTGTAAATAGTATGTACGTTCCTGATCACTTGTTCTTAGTCTCTCGTGTTTTCGAAGGTGTGATAACACCTTTCGTAGTCCGTAACAGTATATGGAATGAATTACTTGTTAAAATTGATAATTCTTAAAGCTGGCTATTTCATGCCTTTATTCTGTAGTTTTGTGTGCCCTGTGTTAAATACTTGCATTATTTCAGCATTCATGGAGGGCCCACGGAAAAACAATCTACCATCGCATCGTCGACCAGTTAGCCGTAATTGAGTGCCAAAATTGAATTTAAACTTTTTCTTTCCAGCGGCGCTCATATCAGCGGTACAGATACTTAGACTTTCTTTCACAGGGCTAGGTGGACCTGGTGCAGCCAATATTTTATGGTCTTTTGCAAGTAGTGGTCTTTAAATAACTTTTTGTGTTGCTGTCCTGGCTAAGTGTAAGTAATAATTACAATTGCCGGCCGAAGTGGCCGTGCGGTTAAAGGCGCTGCAGTCTGGAACCGCAAGACCGCTACGGTCGCAGGTTCGAATCCTGCCTCGGGCATGGATGTTTGTGATGTCCTTAGGTTAGTTAGGTTTCACTAGTTCTAAGTTCTAGGGGACTAATGACCTCAGCAGTTGAGTCCCATAGTGCTCAGAGCCATTTGAACCAATTACAATTATTTTCTCAGTTAAACAGTTTCAGAGAGAGTAAATGGGAACTGAAGTTAACCCAGACTGTTTGCTATTTAATTTTTGTGAGGTATTTCAAATGTATTATAGTGTCTGTCTGCGACGTAGTGTGTTACGACTAGCCACAGATGTGTGTTATCCCCTGATGTTCTTATGTTAGCGAAGCCAGAAAGCATTATCAATTGTAACAGCTCATTACAAAATTCAGTGAAATAGTCCTGTGTCAAGTTAGTACACGGTACGTCACGTGTATAGACTCGAACCCAACGAAAATACATCAGCCGCTATTTATATTAATGAATTTTAACTATGTAAAAGTAAATAATAACCAGTAGTAATAATCAATAATCATTAAAACTTTTTCTCTTTAGTATTAACATTTTTTTAGAGACGTGATATCGGTTTCTGCTGCTCGTTTCCGCTATCTGTTGGCTCAGTTCTGGAATACGAGATATATTTGATCGTTAGCTTGTGTACACATATAATATGCGATTTGGTTATTACGTTACAATGGTATTTGAGGGTAGCTACATGTCTTGATAGGCGTCTCTCTTATGTTGTTCTACAGATCAGGTGACGATGACCGACAAATGCAACTGGTAGTCGAAACTGAAGTACTTCCTTAACTGCGACTGAGGCGCATTTACGTATACTTTAAACAGAAGTCTGTAACAACCTTCCATGTCGTACACATGTCATAAATTAATTAGTACATGTCACGGAGACAACATGGTAAATAGCCACAGATACGCCATTCTAATCCGGTATCTAAGCTTAACTATCCTCTGAAAGAATTGGGCGTCTCTGTTCCAGAGCCTCGGACAGTCTTTAATATCAACCGTTTTCTGGCGTTACATCTCAAACGAACCTGTAATTAATAGTTGCTCCCACGTAGGACTTCCATACGTCAGATGGCTACATATATTACTCCCTGTAACGTTCATACTGCTTCTATAGCCATAGCATACGGCGCAATCCAAACATTTGATAGATCTGCATGCTTACTCTTAAGAGATATTAGGTTCAATATTATCGCTGCGTAATATAGCTTGCGTCATACCTTATTGTATTAAATAGCGAGATTTCGTCCAAACTGAACTTATCGTCTATAATAATATTAATGTCGTAGAAATACAGAATGTTTAAGAATTGCTATCAATTGTAACTAGCGTCAGACCGTAGTACCCATTTACATACTAGGAAATATGTTTTGGTGAAAACAACATAGTTTAAAATACATATTAAACGTGGATTCTTTTTAAAGAACAATAGAGGGTGCATTGCTTTCATTATGTTGAGCTGGTAGTTGGAAGCATTTTAGTATTGGGTAATAGTCTAAAAATAGTTGGACTTCTCTTCTACTCATCATAAGCGATGCACGAAGTATAGCGTTAATCCACTGCTCGAAAACAAGTAACGTTAGGTTTTAAGGCCCTGTAGACGAAGGAACAAAATCTCGTACAGGACAAGGACAAGAAACATAACGCCCTGGAGAAGTGAAAAATCTTACCAGTTCCTCTGAGAAAATGAAACTTAACTCTGTTTTTTGTTTTAGAGCGGTTGTCATCCTTACTGGTAAATAGAAGAAATGTGTTTCCAGCGGATATATTGTTGTTGCATATGACAACAACGAAACACTTTAACACAATCAGATTATATGAATTCAATTTCGGTACCTTACTTCGTTTAGTATCGCAGATGATAGTAACTGTAATTTGTCTTTATGTGTTTTTGTAAAGGGATTTTTATGTAGTTAATGAAAAAAAATGTAGAGAAAGTGAATCATAAAGGCGAGATCTAAAAGCAAGCAAGGAAAAAATTCCCACTACTGGGCGACTCAAAAGTCAAAGACGGTATCTTTTTTGCCCTACAGTTTCTTCAGCTTTTCAGAGCTAGGCAGTTTTGTGAATTGTTACAGAGCAATGAGAAGGCTGCATGGGACAATCAAAAAATGTTTGTTCCTATTTCTTAGATAATGAGGGAGCACAAAAATGTAATTATTCTGTGAATGAACTGATGCCATGTTGTGAAAAGCTTGACTGCACATTTGATGTCCACCTCGGCTTGTTCCCTGAGCATTGCGGAGCAGTTTCTAACGAATATGGCGAGAGATTTCATCAGAATATGGTATTCATGGAGAAGATGTGTACAGGGAAACGGAATCTGTTGTTTTTGCAGATTCCTGCTGGCCTATTGCTTTGGACGCGCCGGATGCAATTTATAAGCCATAAGCCGAGAGGAAACGCGCATCTGATCAGCAGTTTGATCAAAAATTGTTCAGCATGTAATAGCAGAACATGTATGATGTGAAAGGTTAGTGTTTATAGTACTGGATATCACGTACTCTAACGGTAGCAGCTGGTACTTTCTTCTGTCATTAAAAATTAGTAGAGTGTTTGTCTATGTTTGCTAATTTATGAAACTGGATTCCACTAGGAGGTTTCTGCACAGCGACCACACAACTAGTGTTACAAATAAGGGAAAATTTAGCGTTGGTAGTAGAAATATGAAACCGTTTATTTTTTATTACTGCATATCAACTTCAACCACACAGTGATCACCTTCAGTGCAATAATAAGTCCAGTGGACTCATATGATCGTGTAAAAAATATAATTTCAAACGTAGGTGTTCACAGTAAAGAACATGTCAGCATGTGCCTACAACCTTCCTCTGCAATGATGGTCAGCCTCATGGCCTGGCAAAGATACAAATATCAAGGTGCCAACACATGCGAGAAAAAAGGCTACAGGTCAGAATTTCACGTCAGGTGTAACCTGGGTCAGTGGTATGTTAGCACCACATTTCACCCCGTTTCGGCAATGCCACTGTGGAAGTGTCACACAATGGCAAGGTCGGCCCACACTCTGTTACCCTCATCCCCACACCCCTCTTTTTTTTACGCCTTGAGTCATCCGCCGGGTCAGCTTTGTCAAACGTTGTCAAGAACGTGGTCCTGTTGCTTATTGCACAGTCAATCGTCAGTTTAGACCGTGATATGTTTGGGAAATGAGGTGCCAAGGGAAAGGGTGGTTTCATTGGAGCCCTTCACGCCACCCCCAGAGGACTTTTCGATTCCGAGTGGCGGTGTGTCTGAGAGTTTTTCCTCGGCTCCCCCTAGAAAATCGCTTGATTTCAACATTGAACGGTTTGGTTCTGGCCTGTAGTGCAGAGTCATCAAAAGCAGGGTTGAATGGCTGGTAAGAGTGTGCGTGACAGCCTCCCTGCCCGTCGTGTGACTCGTCCACGGTGGCGTTGGGCGGAGTTGTGGCGATGTGTAATCTTCAACCCAACAACTCACTTCACACACGCACCTCCGTGCTCTGGCCTCTTTCGCATGTGTCGGCACCTTGCTACCTGAAGATTCGCTGAGCACGAGGATGACGTCAGAGGGTGACACCCTTCTGGAAGGATTCCAATCTCATGCGTTGCAAAGGAAGACAATGATGGGTTTTCCAAAGAGTGACCCTTTGTCTGTGTTGAGTAGTGTATTTAGGGACTGCATGGAGGACTGAATCCTGAGTGGCGGGATCGCGCTTGGAGCCGAGGTTCTCCCGGAGTAGAGTCCAGCGTATTGTCGTTGCGACCCCTCTGTCAGTGCAAGGCGCAAATCCAAAAACACCGGTGGAAAAGTGACGTATGAGACACATTACGCGTTCCACTACTAACTGAAAAAAAAAAGTTTGCAGTCCGATCCAGTTTACTTCTCAGCTTTGATATATATAAGTCCTTTAATCCATTCCGTCTGCTGCACTTTAACCTGATGCCTGCTGCACACCGGTTAAACTGTCTGAATGGGCGATGGGTCTGGACACTGACTTTACCGGTCCTGGATATGAGTTTTGACTCGGTTCTCAGGGATGTAGACCTTTTGCTATGGAGGGTTTCGAAGAAAGTGACTGACTGTGCAGAGGGCCCTACTATGCGCAGCCAATCTAACTGTGCTCATTTGATTCATCTTTTACAGGCAGCCCGGTTACGACAGTTTGTCACACTCTGACTTCTTCTAATGGACAGAAAGCTTCACTGGGAGCTCTCTGGTGTACTCATGCACGAAGAACCGTTCAAACTTTCCAGAAAGGGCTGTATTACAACTGAGCACGTCATATTGTCGAAAATTAGTAACTTCTTAATTAAGTGCAATTACGACCTACACCAATTATTGACAATGCCTCTATACTGGAGATGATTGTTGTGTAACAGGGGTCAGGGCGGCGGATGTAATTATTCGTATTCACCCTGATACCGCACTGTGGCGCCGTGAAGCCAACTGCAGTCAGCGAGTAGGCGCATCTGCAGCTGGATGGCCATGTTCAGCTCCCGCCAAAATTTGCACTTCAGCACAGCCATAGTTCCGTAGCACGCAGAAGACTGTCGTGGGGCACATCTTGTGGCGGGCTGCAGGCAGTGACAGACCCTGCATAGCGGGAATATGTGGTATTCACGAGGCCTTACCCATCCCTGTTTTGACAGGGTTTCATGCTGCAACACGCAAGCCCCGATAGCGGCGAGGTGGCAGGCTTGGTCGTGTCGTAGTCCAGGTCACCACCGCCACTCCCGTACTTTGCCGTGCCAGCAGTGTTCTAGCCCTGGTAAGCAGGGCATTGCCTTCCGACGTGTCAGCTCGGCCTTCCTGTGGTTCCTTGTGTTGCACCACTGCTACGGCTTCTCGTTAGCTCGGCCATGGGTTTCAACAGCCAAATGGGAAGGCAGTGCTGCAACATCTGTCTGCTTTTTATCCATAAATTAAAGTCAAAATTAGTTATTTAATCATCATTACTAGCTTCAAATATGTTTTAATATCTAATTAACTTCACTGTGGTGCCTCTACAATAGTTTACCTCGGCTAGAGACTGTTCATTTATAACGTGGCTGCCCTTGTATTTCGCCGAACGTATGGAAAACACGTTCTTATGTCGTGTAAGCGTTGTTGATGATTGTGAAATAAAGTAACGCCGTTGAATGTCGTCATAACCAGAAGACTTAGTAATTAATGTCACCTGAATGGGGAGGCCTATTTACTGGTCCTTTTCGACAAATCCATCGCTCATCCGACCTGTGTCGTGGGTACGGCCTACGAGGTGTGAAACGGAAATGGTGTCCAGCCATGAGTAAACAATAACCATTCTTCCTGCAAGTTTAACGTTTTTCCAACAGCGTATGTTATTTTTCGCACAGAAACAGTACTTATCAATAAGTCGGGCTAAGTGTTTGACCATATGAGTCTGTTCCTGCCCACGCATATATATTATTGACGAGTTGCACAGGGCACAAATCACCGCCTGCCCTGTTTTTCAGGGTATGTAACTTCTATACGTCCTGCTGTCTCGAACATATGTACATATAGACACTGGCTGAAACACGATAAAACACATGCTAAACTCATACAGTCACGACATGATTCCTCATTTTTGTTTTTCACAGCAACACCAGCGCTCCAAGCGGCCACTGAGGTACAGTGTTCAATATGATATCCAACGGTTCCGGAGAATATCGTTTATATTGAATTGTAACGTGGTCTGCACAATTAGGAGGCTGCTTAGCGCAATAAACTGTTGCGATAACAAAATGAAGAACTAAATTTGTCATTCTATAGGATTCCTAAGGACCTCAAATCATATGAAACAGAACAATGCAGAACTGTTTAGTTCGGACATTTTTGTTACCTCCAGACTATCATCGAAGAATAAAGTGTACTTCGAAGAATAAGAAGATATGATGAATTACACAAAGGCGTCCTTTACGTACGCAATAACGTGAATATATGCTTATTATATTTATAAACAAACCAGTTCATAAATGCGTAAAAAAATAGGAAATTGCTATGGAAGACAGCACTTACATTACAAGGTTATTGTAAATGGTTGAAGCGCTTTCATAAATTCACTGTAGCTACATTCATCGAAATATTGTCACAAAAATCAACCCTCATACAGAAAAAAATACAAAAGCTTTGCATCGTTGCAGACGCACTTCAGATTTCTGTCATGAGAGTGCAGCAGACAGCGGATAAGCAAGATGGCGACTGGCGCCGACAATGCGTATATTTCTGCTTGAAATGCATTCACATCAGTCCTCCATAGCAGTGCAGCGAAACTTCAGAACGATGTTGAACAGAAATGTGCCGACTGTCAACTGCATTCGACGACGGCATGCGCATTTTAAAGCTTCAGGATGCCTCTACAAGGGGAAATCAAAAGGTGGGCGTGCAGAGAATGACGAAATGGTTGCCCGCCTGCGGGAGAGTTTCACACGTAGCCCACAGAAATCGACGCACATTGCAAGCGCGGAGCTCAGCATAATACAACGAGTCAAACTGAAGCCTTAGCGTTTACAACTGCTAGAAGACCCGATTCTCGGTGATAAAGTTAGACGCTTTGGATTTTCGGCAAAGCTGCAACAGATTCTGGAAGGGACTGGGTTTTGCGAAACATTCATCTTGAGTGTTGAATCAGTAATTCTTGTGCATGGCACAGTGAACGTGCACAATTTGGGCGACAGAGAATCCCCACGCTGCGGTGTAGCACATTCGAGATTCTGAAAAGTTAATGTGTTCTGTTCACTCTCACTGGTCCTTTCTTTTCTGCTGAAAAATTGGTTCATGCCGCTAATGGAGACCGACAGTATGGACTTCATCTACCAACAGGATGATGTTCAACTCCACCTCCATCATGATGTTAGCCAATTCTTAATCAGGATATTCAGAAACTGATGGATAGATCGTAGAGTGGTAGCAATGCATGTCGGGCCTCCACGCTCTCCCGACCTATCCCCATGCGATCTTTTTTGTGTGAGGATATGTCAAACATTCAGTATTTATGGCTTCTCTACCAACGACCCTAGGAGAACTGTGAGCTCGAATCAACAGCGCTTTTAAACAGGCTGATAGGGACATTTGGCATCGAACATGGGAAGAACTTCATTATCGAGTTGATAACTGCAGAATCAACAAGGCGGCACGTATGGAGCACTTGTAATATGTTTTTCTATGTGTGTGCAAAGCTCCGTGATAATATGCCAAATAACACAGTTAAAGAAAATCAATGAAATCGCCTCAATCATTTATAATAACGCTGTTCTTTATATAGCAGTAAGCCACCGTCAGTGTAACTCAAGAGAAAAGTACCTAACAGGCGTGATAATATTTTCTGCCTCTGAGTTACTCCTGTAGCCCTACGGGTACCGGGCAGTTTGTAGCCTGCTGTTAACTCAGAAACGCCTCTCGATGTGCCACACCTATATGACTCCGTGTTGCCTTTTGGACAGAGTTATATTTTGTAATGCTTTACTCTCTTTTCAACACCAATTAATTTTATTTTATAATTTTTACATCTGTAAAGATTTGGTTTTTTTTTGTTTCAAATTCATAGTCCGTTACGACAGTACAGAAACAAACGTGCGGTTTATCGCACAGCATGATTTAATAGCCCGAGTGTACGTCAAAAGGAGCTTATGTAAACTCCTTAATTTACCATTACAGCTACAACAGTGTAGTATTTATTTTGTAATTTTTGTAACCTTCCAGATGTGAAGATGACAGCTTAGCCCCGACGAAACTAGCAATACATTTATGTAATGCGATCACATCTGAAGCTTTCCATACATAAAAAGGACATCAATTCCGCAGGTGTTTCTAAATCCGAACCATAAATGTCAAACTTTTTCGCTACTGTCGTGTTCTAAAGAAGAAAGATTTAGGTGTTCCTTTTTCCCAAGCGCCATTCGAGAGTGGAATGATAGAAAAGTAGTGTGAAAATGGTTCGATGAACCCTCTGCCAGGCACTTAAGTGCGAATTGCAGAGTAACCAACCACGTAGATGCAGACGTATACCGTATGTGTTCTGGCCGGAGGCAGTTCGCTATGTGCTCTTGTATGTGCAAGTGCTAAATAAACCTGCTGATTTCTCCTAAAATGAAGTTCGTCTTTCATCTAATTACACCCTCTTCTACGTGACATTATTCTGGTGGAGAGCTGGGTATTGGAATCTTGATAGCGCACATTATCGACGACACAGCTGCTCCCATCAGGCCACAACAGAGTTGCTGTTTACGTGGCGAGAAACCAGAGTTCGAGCCATATTCAAGAGAGACAGAAGAAGAAGATGACGTTATGATGACAGCAACTGTGTGCCACCACATAAGACATCCTTCCGGTTTCTCTGGTGACGATGGCCAAGATCCAAACAAGTGGCTGAAGGTATATGAGCGTATAACCAAATTTAACAAATGGGATGACACCGTGTGTTTGGCTAACGTATTTTTCTACTTGAAGCGAAATGCCAAGCAATGGTATGAGAACAACGGGGAGAAGTTCACAAGCTGGGATGTATTCCAGGCAGAACTGTGCAAATATTTCGGCGACACACAACAACAGACGTGCAAGGCTGAAGATAAACTAAAGTGCAGGGCACAGTTTCAAGGAGATACTACAGCATCCTACATTCAAGGCGTCTTGCAGCTGTGTAAAGTAGTGGATACTAGAATGAAGGAGGAAGATAAGGTTGCACATCTCATGAAGGGTGCTGCTGAGGACATGTATCAAGCCCTACTCCTGAAGAAGATTTCGACAGGAGACGACTTCATAAAATGGTGAATCAAAACAGAATTACACGCAAGAAGTTTGAACGGCTCCCAAACGTCGTATCGGTATCTGCGATGGAGGAAGTAACTGATTTCACAAGTGTTCTTCGTCAGATAGTGAGAGAGGAAGTTCAAAAGGCACCTGGATTGCACGGCGAGCAAAACACCGAGATACTTCAAGAGATCATAATGGAGGAAGTGGAACATACCTTGAACCCAATCTCTTGTCCTTCATCTCCCTTTAAAACGGTGAAAAAGTCGAGAACCAGACGAAGTTATGTTCCTACAATGTCGCATGAGGAACCTGTTTGGGCACCAAGGAAAACTGACGTCTGGAGGACCCAGGATAACCAACCAATATGTTTCCACTGCGGACGACCGGTACATGTGGTACGCTATTGTCGAGAAAGGCGGCGGATATTTGATGACGCCCACGCCAGAAGACAGCAGACCGAACTCAGCCGCTTCCAACTCCTGGACGACGAATATGAACAAGAAGATGTGGGTGCAGGACGACGTAGGTCACCATCGCCGCAAGCTAGCCGCTGGAGAGGACGCTCCCCAACACGCCGATCTAGGTCTTCATCGCCGTTTAGAACCTCCAGCCGATCACCTAGCCGCCGCAACCTGGAAAGTTAAGGGGTGCGACCTCCCTTGGAGGTGAGGCCGCCGAAGAGAAAAATCCTACGTCGTCGCTCACTACAAAAATGAATATGACACTACGTCGATATCCTCATGGATGGCCTACTAGCTCAAGCTCTTCTTGACTCCGGAGCATCATATTTAGTCATTTCGGAGAAGTACCGTCGCCAGTTGCAGAAAACCGTATTCGTCGACAGCAAAACATCTCTGGTGAAGGTGGCTAAGGGGATATATGTAAAACCAACAGGAAGATGTGTCACTCGTGTAGGTATACACAGCCCTTAGAATTCATCGTCTTACAAGAGTGTAGTCATGACTTCATTCTCGGATGGAACTCTTTGAAAGCTTCTCAGGCAATTACAGATTGTGTTCACTGGAAGATGAGATACTGTGGACAGGAAGATGCACATCCGAGTGTGTGGAGACTATGTGTGCTGGATGAAGTGATCATTCCTGCAGTTAGCGCTAGAAAGGTAACTGTCATGCGTCATGCCATGCATCAACCCATAGATCTTGTAGTGAAATGTAAGAGAAGCATACCACTGAAGAATAACTTGGTCATCCCAGCCTCTGTCGTCTCATTTAAGAACGGATTCAGTGTAGATAGTTAACTGTCGCCAAGAACCGCAGATCCTTTCTAGACACATGTGCGTAGCAAACTCTGAGCCGTTAACTGCAGAACAGCTGAGCGTCATAGAAAACTCCCATTACGAGACTGTAGGCGAAATTAGCGCTACCACTACGAGACAAGATCTTCTACCTCGACTATCACCAGATCTCCCTAAGGAACAGCTGAAGAAGCTACTTGCCATTCTTCAAGAGTTCTCTGAATGCTTCAATTCCAGGTGAAGAGCAAATTAGACAAATCGACGGTGAAGCACCGGATTAACACTGGAGACCATCAACCAATAAGTCAGAGAGCATACCGTGTGTCACCAACGGAATGTCGAATAATTCTAGGAATCCATGGTCGTCACCAGCGGTTCTCGTCAGGAAGAAGGATCGCAGTTGGCGCTTTTGTGTTGATTACAGGAATCTTAAAAAGAAAACTAAAAAGGACTTTCACCCTCTTCCACGAGTTGACGATACACTATATTGTCTGAAGGGGGCTAAATTTTTCTCAAGCATGGACATGTACTCGGGATACTGGCAAATCGAAGTAGATGACGCTGATTGTGAGAAATCTGCATTCATCACCCCTGAGGGCCTGTGTGAGTGTACGGTAATGCCGTTCGGTTTGTATAATGCACTAGCAATTTTGAACGGATGATGAATAATCTTCTACGTCACTTGAAGTGGACGACGTGTCTTTGTTATTTAGACGACATTATAGTGTTCTCAAAGACATTTGATTAACATATAAAAAGACTGATGGCCCTTCTTAAGTGTATCCAACAAGGCGGACAGAAACTTAATACAAGAAAGTGTCTCATTGGAGCAAAAGAAATTGAAATACTTGGGCACCATGCGTCAAACGAAGGTGTGCGGGCAGATCCAGGAAAAGTGAGATCCATAACGGATTTTCCTTTTCCTAAAAGTATTAAAGATGTGAGAAGCTTCCTCGGATTATATTCTTATTACAGTTGTTTTATCAAAGACTTTTCTATCAAAGCCAGGCCACTCCAAGAGTTGTTAAAAGCTGAAGCTAAATTTATCTGGGGTGGTGCTCAACAAGATTCTTCTGATGTGCTGCGAAAAAGCTCTGACGACTGACCCTGTTCTTCGTCTGTATGATGAGAGAGCACCTACAGAACTACACAGATGCCAGTGGGTATAGGATGGATGCTGTTTCGGTGCAAATGTCGGATGGCAAAGAGGAGGTTATAACTTACGCTTCTAGGACACTTAGAAAAGCCTAGAGAAACTACTCAACTACAGAAAGAGAATGTCTTGCTGTGATCTGGGCCATGCGCAAATTTCGACAGAATCTCTACGGAAGGCCATTCACAGTTGTTACGGACCATCATTCACTCTGTTGGTTGACAGGTCTCAGGGATCCAACAGGACGACTCACCAGGTGGGCACTGCGTCTCGAGCAGTGTGACATTACGATAGTGTACAAAAGTGGAAGAAAACAACAAGACGCCGACTGTCTCTCAAGAAACCCTGTGCAAGACCATCAACTTTCATGAAGATAGTGACTGTCTCGCTGCACTCCAGGCTCTCTGTGCTGAGCAGAAGATGGGCGCCAAGGTATCTCAAATTATGCTTGCCTTAAATCGGTCAGAGGAGGTGAAAGGTAGTTAATGGATTTCTTTGCAAGAAAAACCTTGATTCATTTGGAAATTGGTGGCTACCAGTGATTCCTAAATACATGCGATTAGATGTTTTACAGAAATTCCATGACACTCCTGAGGCCGGACACTTAGGATTTATTAAGGCATACGATAGAATCCGCAAGAGATTTTTCTTGCCGGGTTTATTTAGGGGTTTCCGTCACTGTCGAGAGTGCCAGAGGATAAAGGAAGTTCCTCAGAAACCACCTGGACGACTCATACCAATTCCACCAGCCTAAATGCCTTTTCAGCGTGTTGGGATTGAGCTCCTCGGACGATTTCCAACGTCTGCTAGTGGCAATAGATGGGTTGTTGTTTGCACTGATTATCTGACACGCAATGTCATTACAAAAGCCGTGAAAACAGACGAAGCATTCGAGGTAGCCAAATTCACCGTGGAAGACATTGTATTAAACCACGGTGCCCCAAGGTCATTCATTGCGGATCGAGGGAAGATTTTCAATCGAATTTTGTGACAGAGGTAAACCGTCGGTGCAACAGTACTCATCACACGACGACTGCCTACCATCCACAAACTAACGGGCTTACTGAACGCCTTAGTAAGACCTTGGCCGACATGCTATCAATGTTCATCAGACCGCCAAACAAGACACCATAGGAGATACGCCATTTTTCCTGATGCATAGGCGTCAGGCGATTACGACGGTGGACACTATGTTTCCGATACATCCTGATGACGTGGACGACGACTACATCGGTCAGGTGCTAACCAGAGCTGACGAAGCTTGGCAGTTAGCTCGACTCCGCACGCTGCGGGCTCAAGAAAACGATCGCCGAAGGTACGACGCGAGCCACTGCCCTGTTGTCTACCAGCCTGGTGACCTAGTGTAGATCTTCACTCCTGTTCGGAAGGTAGGTCTCTCTGAGAAGCTCCTCAGGCGCTACTTTGGACCTTATAAGGTTTTAAGACAGTTGTCTGATGTTACTTATGAAGTTGAAGATTTCGACCCCGGCACAAGACGACGAAAGATCAGAGATACGGTCCACGTTCTTCGAATGAATCCCTATAACGACCCTGCAGCCCAGGATTAATTAGAAGCTACAGCGACATGAAACAAGCGGAAAGGTGACGAAGAGCGTAGCATGAAAGGAAGTTCTAAGATCACCGCCAGGGCGAACATCAGCCATCGGGAGTCGGAGTATGCAGAACTGATGACTCGTTCCTAGGAGGACGTAACTCCCAGACGCTGTTCTCTTAAGAAGAGAGCAATGTCACAGAAACCATGGTGGAGTTTATGATACTAAACTGTTGCATGGAGGGCCATAAATTCTAAACTCACGAAAACTGTAAAATTTATTTTGTATATTCGGCTTGAGTACATTCTAGAAGTATCCACAAATGTCAAGAATCATTGTATTGGAATGTTCTGTAACTGCCACGAACGATTATGTCGCTACCAATGAGATTCAAGCATCCCCTCTCCGGAGCCCCAGCAGCGGGTCTACGTAAGTTATAACATTAATGCACTGGCCCCATTTCGTGTGTTTGCCAGCTGAATAATGTTTACATACTTTCGTAGTGGCCAGGTCTCGACATCGCCTGAGAAGAGATTGTATTGGAGAGTGACAAATTTACAAATGCTTTGAATACGTATATGTTTCAGCATTCAAAGCTATTGTTATCAATTGACGCTGCAACATAAAAGAACTGTTTTTATAGGTATCACTAGAAGCAGTAACTGGAGCTCTACATTCCTTTTGGGATTTCTCAGTCCCTTAATGTACTTCGCCTGTCTAATCCTGTCGGGACTTAAAAGTTCTCTGAACATTTTATGGATTTTAAAGATTTTTAAAAGACTTTGTATGATTTTTGAAACAAAATAGTTAGCTATGAATTCAATAATAGTTCCTGAAGTATTAAAGTAAAAATTTAGAACACTGATTCTATAGTTCCCACAATTACAGTAAGTAAAAGGTTAGAGGAATACGAAGAGGTCCTGATTCCATAGTGGGGTTGAAGAACATTATTCAGAAGTTTGAATTGACTGGCTACTTGGAAGCTACCAGTTGCACCACAAATTGTTGAAGAAGGTACTGTCGTTATGACTGAGAAGTTGGACGCAAGAAGCGCTCTTCAAGCAGTGTACCAGATTTGCCACGACAGCTGAACATTCCACGGTCCACTGTTCTAAAGGTGCTGCGAACAGTTTTGAAATAGTTACCGCACAAACTTAACATTACTCACCAACTTTTGTCACGCGATGCAGACATTCAGGTAGGCTTTGTTTATACGTCTCTTGCAAAGGTGAAACTGACGACATGCGGCCTTAGAACACTTTGTGGTGAGCTGAAGGAGGAGTAGTGAAAAGCGAAGTCACATTTAGGGATCGTCACCATCAGCGACCGCTTATGACGTTCTCCTGCGTAGTGCGCACATCACTGTGTGGCTTCACGGCACACTTCTTGATTGCTTTAGTTCTCTTTGATGAACTCGAACCCCAAGCACCAAGAATATTGACATGCAGCGTGAATGGTATACGATACTATGAACTCATTCGCCGAAATGTGATACCTGCTATACGGGAAATAGGTGGTTTCCACCCAACAGTTTGGATGCACGATGGGGCTGCACCTCATTATGCTCGTGAGGAGAAGGAGAGGTTTTATCAACAGGACACCAATACCCGCGAAGATGAGGACGGCTAGACAGGTAGCAAAACACCACGCATAAAATGTTTCTGTCAGAAATAGAGCAGGAAGCATAAAACTCTTCAGGAAATACAAGTCACTTAAGAATTTAAAAAAAAAAGAAAGCTAAGGCGTTATGGCTGATGAAAGATATGAAGAAATGGAAAAAGAAATGAATGACGGAAGGACTGACTCTGAATACAGAAAAGTGAAAACAACTATCTGTAAAATTAAAAGCAAGCGCTGTAACACTAAGAGCGTAATGGTAATTCCACTGCCAATGCATGGGAGAGAGTGGATAGGTGGAAATAGTTCACTGAATGCCTGTCTGATGATGTGATAGAAGAAGAGACAGAAGTTGATAGAGAAGAGATAGCTGATCCAGTATTACAATCTGAATTTGAAGAGCTTTGAAGAATTGTAGATCAAATAAAGAAGAAGAGACAAAAATTCTGAAGATTGTAAGAGGTGAAAAGAGCCAGAAATATTGCACAAGCAGCTCATCACCTCATGCATCCAAGTTGCGGACAAGAATAATATACGGAAGGACAGAGGAAAAATCTAAGGATTTGATAGATGACGATCAGTTTGGCTACAAAAAAAGTAACGGCGCGAAGGAGACAGTTCTTGACGTTGCGATTGATAATAGAAGCAACACAAATGAAAAATCAAGTCACGTTCACAGGATTAGTCCACATGAAAAAAGCATTCGACAATGTAAAATGATGCAAGGTGTCCAAAATTCTGGGAATTCTGGGAAAAACAGTACGTTTTTGAGTGAGACGGGTAATATGTAGTATGTACAAGAACCAAGAGGGAAAAATTCGAACGTTAGACCAAGAATGAGTTGCTCGGTTTGAAAAGGATGTAAGACAGGGATGTAGCTTTCGGCCGTACTGTTCAATCTGTACCTTGGAAAAGCAATGAAGAAAATGAAACAATTGTTCAAGAGAGCGGTTAAAATTCATGATGAAAGGATATCAATGATACGCTGATGGCATTGCTATCTTGAATAAAAGCGAAGAAGAGTTACACGGTCTGCTGAATGGAATAAACAGTCTGATGAGTACAAAATATAGACTGAGAGAAAATGGAAGAAAAACGAAAGTAATGAGAAGAAGCAAAAATGAGAACAGCGAGAAACTTGACATTGATCATGGTGCATCGCAAACTCACTGGCTGCGTCTGTGTGCCGGCTCTGCCTTTGCCCCCATACGGCTGCCACCTAATCCGAAACGATCGCCCGACGAAGCGCCGCCGGTGGCGGTAGGGAAAACACGCTGCGCCAACGCGCCGGTGTAAGATTTACTCATGGCGTTTGGTTACCCTTGTTAAGCTTTGACACCCCCCCCCCCCCAAGAGTTCTAAACATTGGCCTAATGCATTAATATTCGAGTCCCTTCCTTATTATACGAGATCTCAGAGAAACAACTACGCCTATGAGTCGCAACGGTGTGACGACTGCCAACAGAATGACGCTGGTGGCGTAACGGGATCGTGGCGCTGCCCAGTGGATCAGAATCCTGGAAACCTTGCCAAAATTTCCAGATTTCTACGTAGGTAGCGGAATTCCTTAACGGCCAAGTGAAGTCTACTGGTATCAGACATAGCAGCTATGCTCAAGACAAAATCGAAATTTTTAGTTCACTTTTGACTTAGGCGCAGCAGCTCTAAATTCTGACCATTGGCTTTTGGCAATGTAATCTCATTCTGATGAAGACACCCCTAGTAGATGTCGAAACGTAGGTCACTGGAAGTATCAGTTAGTTGGAACCGGTTGGCTGCGTAACCCTACGTTGAAACTTTCAATTTTTGTTACTAATATATGTTATCGGAAACAAAGGCAGACATACAGGTAGTTTTGTAACAAAGCTTAGCATCAAAATTATAAGTCTTAAATAAAAAACGTTATTTTGTCGACTTCATTAATATTTTCCCAATTCTTTTAGACATATTGGATACAACATTTCGAATTTTTCAGTTGTTGTTGTTGTCGTGGTCTTCAGTCTGGTTTGATGCAGCTCTCCGTGCTACTCTATCCTGTGCAAGCTTCTTCACCTCCCAGTACCTACTGCAATCTACATCCTTCTGAATCTGCTTAGTGAATTCATCTCTTGGTCGCCGCCTCGGGCATGGATGTGTGTGATGTCCTTAGGTTAGTTAGGTTCACGTGGTTCTAAGTTCTAGGGGACTGATGACCACAGATGTTAAGTCCCATAGTGCTCAGAGCCATTTTCTTGGTCGCCCTATACGATTTTTACCCTCCACGCTGCCCTCCAATGCTAAATTTGTGATACCTGGACGCTTCAGAACATGTCCTACCAACCTGTCCCTCCTTCTTCTCAAGCTGTGCCTCAAACTCCTCTTCTCCCCAATTCTGTTCAATACCTCCTCATTAGTTATGTAATCTACCCATCTAATCTTAGCATTCTTCTGTAGCACCACATTTCGAAAGCTTCTATTGTCCTCTTGTCCAAACTATTCATCATCCATGTTTCACTTCCATACATGGCTACACTCCATACAAATACTTTCAGAAACGACTTCCTGACCCTTAAATCTATAGCTGATGTAACAAATTTCTCTTATTCATAAACGGTTTCCTTGTCATTGCCAGTCTACAATTTATATCCTGTCTACTTCGACCACCATCAGTTATTTTGCTCCGCAAATAGCAGACCTCCTTTGCTACTTTAAGTGTCTCATTTCCTAATCTAATTCCCTCAGCATCACCCGTCTTAATTCGACTACATTCCATTATCCTCGTTTTGCTTTTGTTGATGTTCGTCTTATATCCTCCTTTCAAGACACTGTCCATTGCGTTCAACTGCTCTTCCAAGTCCTTTGCTGTGTGTGACAAAATTGCAAAGTCATCGGCAAACCTGAAAGTTTTTATTTCTTCTCCATAAATTTTAATACCTACTCCGAATTTTTCTTTTGTTTCCTTTACCGCTTGCTCAGTATACAGATTGAATAACATCGGGGAGAGCTATAACCCTGTCTCACTCCCTTCCCAACCACTGCTTCCCTTTCATGCCTCTCGACTCTTATAAATGGCATAAAATTCGTTATAAGAAGTCTAAAAATGTATTACACCCATTTTTGTCCAAACTGGAGAAATTTGGAAATTTTGGCAAGGTTTCCAGGATTCTGACCCACTGGGCAGCGCCACGATCCCGTTACACCACCAGCGTCATTCTGTTGGCAGTCGTCACACCGTTGCGACTCATAGGCGTAGTTGTTCCTCTGAGATCTCATATAATAAGGAAGGGACTCGAATATTATTGCATTAGGCCAATGTTTAGAACTCTTGGGGGGGGGGGGGGGGGTGGCAAGGCTTAACAAGGGTAACCAAACGCCATGAGTAAATCTTACACCAGCGCGTTGGCGCAGCGTGTTTTCCCTACCGCCACCGGCGGGGCTTCGTCGGACGTTCGTTTCGGATTAGGTGGCAGCCGTATGGGGGCAAAGGCGGGGCCGGCACACAGACGCAGCCAGCGAGTTTGCGATGCAAATTAGCAGCGCGCTGTGGTGGGAGGTCCAGCACCCTCTAGCTGCAGCTCTAATTAGCCACCGTGGTGCCGCACCAACAGCGCCACCAGCGAGCGAACAGTACCGTGCGCCGCCGCCTGTAATTCCGCCTGACGCCCACCACCGGCAAACAAACAGAGCGGGCCGGCGGGCGGCCAACTTCAGTGAGTCGCGGGCCGCGGGATACGCCCCATGCGACGAGTCTCGCCAGCGGGACGCGAGGGGTAATGAGGTGTGATGTCTCTCGCCTAGCGGGTGAGCGGCGCTCTGCGTAGGATGCGTACAAACAGTCAACAGGTTGTGCATCTCGCTTAGGCGCTAGGACAGTGATTCCACAACAATAGGGAACCTTTCACCAACTGCGACATAATCGCGTATACAAACAGTGATCCAATACTGTAAAATGCTTTTTTTATTTCAGTCTCTGATCACAATATGAACTCTTTAGACGATGACCGGTTTCAGTCTGTAATGCCCATCCCCAGATCTCTTTTCCACGATGTCCTAAAGTGATACGGCCATAATGGCATCGTCAAAACATATAAATATAATCACCATAGCATCGTCACATAGATTTAAAATATGGTGTAGAATAGGCCACGTAGTCCATGTGCACGATGTGGTCTTTTCTACACCTGAATATATTTATACGTTTTGACGATGCCATTATGGCCGTATCACTTTAGGACATGGTGTAAAAAAGATCTGAGGATGGTCATTACACAGTGAAACCGGTCATCATCTAAAGAATTCACATTGTGTTCAGAGACTGAAATAAAAAAAGCATTTTACCGGGGTACCTATCCTCTGAAGGCCGAAATGAAAATTTCTGAGGCTAAAAGCAACGAGCGTTCGATGAAGCTTTCGTGACCACTCAAAACGTTTTTGTTAAAAATAATCTCCAGTAGCAGAATTGCGGAATATTTTAAAAGTTATTAATTTAGAACTGTATCTTTGCTTTTGGCTTACGTCAGCTACCTTCCCTGTTGCTTTAGTGATCACTATGAAAAAATGTGGCGGTACGCTTTATAACATGACAAAAATGATATTAAATAACTCCCCAAATATACCAAAACTTACATCGTAACGAAATATGTTACTGTGTCAACTACAAAAAATATAAATATTGTCACTTCTCAGAAAAATAGGAAAGACGCTTTTTTTGCCGAAATATTCTCTCTCTTTCCTTTTGTTTTCTTGTAGTGTAAAAAGCCATCTTGTGACTAGGCACGAAAAAGTGTAAGTTTCATGTAATATACATCCTAAATATGATCAAATATTGTTTAAAAATGTTGTCTTCTTTTATATACACCAGTTCCTATATTCATGAAGTGGCAAAATTAATTTCATTATGCAAAATTTTATAGGGGAACTTTTGTGGAGAGGTCAGTGCCATTGTTCTAAATGGTAACAGCCTAGAGTCATAATAAATATCTTAATATTCTCCAATTTTGACAAATAAAAATAAATGTAAATCTACGAGATTTCTCTTGAATAGCGGTCCTCCCTTCGCAACAATGAAAGTAATCAATATTTCCAATATTAAATCATATTTGAGTAAACTAATTTCAGTAAATTTTTTGGATCCTCGCTTAACGAAATCGCGAGAATCTCCTTAGCCTAACATATACACAAAAGTAAAAGTAAACTACAGATTCAATTGTAACAACAATTACAGTTATACATCAAGATTTTTTTTCCATAATGTACCAGAAGTCAAAAGCCCTCAAATAGGAAAATTATTGAAAATAGTACATTGTAATATCTATATATAAAAACACAGCGTCGGGCAAGTTAACTGCGAGAAGCACCACAACTGAGCCACTCAAGTAAGTAATTTTCCAGTTGTGAAGTAGGCACAATAACATTAACTTAAACTTTTCATAATATATAAAAATCAATACATAAAGAACCACTACAACAACTAGATAACGGCTCAGTAAAATATAATCTGATGTCGTGCAGCCGGCCGTGGTGGTCTAGCGGTTCTAGGTGCGCAGTCCGGAACCGCCCGACTGCTACGGTCGCAGGTTCGAATCCTGCCTCGCGCATGGATGTGTGTGATGTCCTTAGGTTAGTTAGGTTTAAGTAGTTCTAAGTTATAGGGGACTGATGACCACAGATGTTAAGTCCCATAGTGCTCAGAGCCATTTGAACCATTTTGATGTCGTGCCACGGAAAAAAGACCTGTTAACCTTTCCGCTTTTGTAACCGTGTATACACGTACTGTTTCACTGTTCCCTAGGTGATGTTAACGTGTATACGCTCGCCGCTTGTATTTTCCACCAGTGTTATGGACGTCTGAATACCTTCTGCGCCGCCATCCTCTCACTGCCGCAGACAAGCCAATTCCATTCTCAGTAAATAAAAAAAGTTTCCAGTATTTATCATACAACGCACGTGCCTCACTCCTGTCCCGTCATTTGCAAAAAACCTCGTTTCGATATCTTGAATTGTTTACGACATATGACGACTGTTACGACCACATGATTCGCGATGCCCAAGTATGTGAACGGTCGCGTCACGCCCAGCCACTTGTCTGATATAAAAGCCAATCAGTTTATAAAACCCAATAAGTCGACAACGAAATGACGTATCTTTCTGCTCCCAATTTTAAATAAAATTTTGATATGTTGTAGCGTTTGTGTTGTTGGCGGATGTAACTGTACTTGATCAGCAGTGGAGCTGCTAGGTAGTGTTCCCTGGCAGATCACTGACTTGAGGATATTCTGTCCAAGGTGACGGACTTCGTCTGTTCTGTAGGTACTGCGTAGCCTAGTAAGAAATTGTTTGACAAAAGAAACAGTAGGGAAGCCACGGAAAGTCGGGTTAACCTGGTGAAACATGAATTCGAAAATCAACGCGTAAATTCAGAGATAGTGCTGTCACAAGTATTCACACATTGTTGCACACGGAGTGTATCCGCTGGGCGAGCATACTTGCTGTAGGACGAGCTGAAGGTACGCAAAATGACTCACAAGCCCGTCCTCAGTGTAAAGACCAGTCCCCAGGGACAGAGCGCTGAAATGAAATAGCGGGTAGCACTGTAACTAGCGTAGCTAACCATGGGTAACGTTGACAGCAACAGGGGTCGGCCATTAACAGCTCACTATGCAACATGGCGGTCTGCTGCGCTAGTTCCAATGGTTCAAATGGCTCTGAGCACTATGGGACTTAACTTCTGAGGTCATCAGTCCCCTAGAACTACTTAAACCTAACTAACCTAAGGACATTCCCACACATCCACGCGCGAGGCAGGACTCGAACATGTGACCGTAGCGGTCGCGCGGGCAGCGTTAGTATCTTGGTGTACAGATGTAGCACAAACACATTAGCAACCTTCGTAATTGCGGAGTGCTTCAGAAACAGCTCGAGTGGGTCCCGGATGACTAAACCTATGCAGCTCCCAGGCCAATGTGTAACACTGGCCATTAACTAACGTACCTGGCGTACACTGAACATGGTGATGATGACTCCTGTAGAAACTGCAACGGAATGGGGCTGGATAGCTGCTCTATAGGTTTCTTAACTACTCGGTCTATGAGCCATAGCGCATTTCCACGGTACGCGGAAAGGTCCTCGTGACCAACCAAAAAGGGTAAAACGTTGAACTTTCTCTGTTTTTCAGGCCCTTCACGTTAGGTGTCCTGAAATGGCGACAATTCTCAAGGTGGTACAATCGTGTACGTTACCACCACCACGTGGATCCAACGAAGATTTGAAATAACGGCCAGAACAGCAAGCTAGATTTCGCCATCTTGGACATTTTCCATATTAATTAAATGCTGAATTCTAAAATTACCCTGCCTCCTCTAACCGATGCTCCTCTACGTAGTAAGTACCTCGGTAGTGTCTGTGGACTTGGGAAAATTAATTTAGTGGTGCTAACTGAATGATCACGTTTGATGAATTGTTAATTAATAACTTGGCTGGTCGGAGTTAGGTATCAGTTTACTCGGAATTTTATGTGGAGTTCGAATCTGTGATCAGAATTAGAGGAATAATTTCGTTTCTCTCTCTTCCTTTTTGGTGAGGACTGGTTTGGTCGGATTCTGTGGCCTTGCCGCTTGCTTGACGAAGTCACTGCTTTAAGCTCTCATTTCATTCACTACAATGTATCAGAAGGAATCAACTACACGCGAAGGTTATGATGCGTTTTTACCTCTGCGCACGTTAAAATTTCGTGCAATGCTTTAGTTAATTTGATCCAGCGGAGTAACTGTGACGGATAACGAAAAGAAATTCATTCAGTTCTTTATACATTTCAGACTGACAGATGCGAAAAAACATAAATTTGTTTCACCTAACAGTTTTCTTAAAAACGGGTGAAGGTGCTTCTTATCGACCGGATGGAAAGAACACATCTGTAACAGCGAAAATCTCAGCAAACGGGTGTTGGAAAGCGACTCGTCGGAGCACGTGTAGCATTCCCACATGTTCCGCATGATTCAATTTCATTGTCATTAATTACTAAATCGTGGCAATACATAATGTCTCCCACCCTTTCTCACAATGCAACACGTCGTGTGGTGAAAGTCTCGGCAGTGTTCGGGATCCTTTTGCGTACTAAATTACATTGCGAATCTCTATTTTTTAAGATATAGTCAAAAGGTTTTGTAAGACAAAGTATAATGACTAACAAGTATTTTGTAATCGCAGTCAGACTGTTTACAGCCCCAAGGAATGGTCCGCTAACAATCGGCAGTTTAAGATTCAGTCAGAAGCGCACTCATCTGGAGAGGAACCGAGGTAATCGTTACTGATAAAGGAAAAGAAATTATTAATCTCTCTCTTTCCTCACAATTACTTATGAAACACCTGCCCTTCTGCTAATTAACGTTCACCAATGTAAAACAATGGTGACAATTATCACGGAACTAAAAGCCTATGGTACTATCATTAAATCGAAGACTCACTGTGAAACGTAACAACCTCAGATGCTTCCCTAAATCAACTGAGCTGAAATAAACGTAATCGAACGTGAAAGAAACATAAAACTAATGTAGTCTAACACCTTTGTTCTAAGAGCAGGCAGAAGTTCACTGAGTAGCGCGTCTACGTAGTTACCCGATTCAGCCAGAAGAGTTTCGAAAACGCTCCCGCTGAAAAAAATTTAATGCAGTGTTGCTTGTCTATTAGCACTGACAAGTTTATACAAACCCCGCTCCCCTCGGTCGATAACTTAAGGCTGCCGGACACTGCGTAGTCCGTGGTGAGAGGTAATGTCCGAAATTTGGTTTTCTCGGTACACTCTTAACACTGTGGATCTCGGAGTTTTGAATTCCCTATGATTTCCGAAGTGAAATGTACTGTACATCTGGCTCCAACTGCCAGTCCGCGTTTCAAACGTTGTTAATTCCCGTAGTGCGGCGATAACAACGTCAAGAAGCCTTTTCTCAGGAATAACACGAATAAAAATGATAGCACCGGCAATACACTGTCCTTTTATGCCGTGTGCAGGTCACACTACCACCTTACGTATATGTGCACATAGCTATCCCATGACTTTCGTCACCTCGATGTATTTATGTATTTAGTTTGCCAATAACACTCAAGGGCAACTTTACTCTTCTATTTATTGCTTTTGCTGTCCATCCAGCGAAAGTAATCACTTCATATTACAAATAAACTCTAATGGTCACTGTTTTTTCATATTTGAGATTGAGCTGGGTTCCAAGGAGAATTACAGTGGATGAAGGAATACTTTCAGGCAACGAATTTTTAGCCAAAGTACAATTTCTTGAACTTCGGAAGGCTACAGTGTATAAAATGATTTTCATATAAGAGAACTGACACTGTTTCGGCCAGCGGTCTGTCTTTATTAGCTATTGTTATTGCAAGAACTCTTGAGAATACCGATTACCTTCGCCACAACTTACACTTGTCAAAATAGACTTTCAACTTGTTCAGCAAAGAAAATAAAAGGTAACAACTGAAGGAGGTTGATACGCGACGTCATATGCACAATGACGAACATCACACAAAACGTAAAAATGGACTGTTAGAAACAAACAGAACAAGACAACCCAATGAGACGTCGTCTTTTGAGTTAGTGAATGTTGTAGGAAACGCGTGAGTTTCAGCTGTTTGAACATTATTTAAATATCATATAAGTTGTCGCCTTCAAGATGGAAGTACTTTTTTTTTTTTTTTTTTTTTTTTTTTTAAACAGGCGAAAGGTTAATTAGCTCCCAAACTTTGTTTGGGGTATTGGATGACATTTGATCTTGTTCACGAGTAACGTAACGTAATCCCATTACGCGTCAATGAAATTGAGTAAGATGAGAAACAATGAGGACAGGGATTCGAGGGAAGAAACGTAAAGCTGAAGTCAGAGAAAGGCTAAGAAGAATATTATCATTATCGTCATATTTGCTTAATTTTTTCAGCGAAAAAGCTATGCAGATCGTTAAAGGGAAACCATATGGAGTTCGTAAGCGTACCGCGTATGTCACCCAGCGACTGTGTACCTTTTCCGCAGCCGTTGATTTTCTTTGACCTGCAGCATGGCGTGAGGGGTAGACATTGCAGTGTGGGGTCTATGTGACTGGGAGGTGTTGTATGGGCGCTGATATAATACGGTCGGAGAACAAAACTGTTTGCGGACTTACGTAATGAACAGGATTATAGTGTCAGCAGTGCGAGTGTAAAAACTAAAAACCTAAGTAAAACCATCAAAACTATCAAAACTATCGTGAAACATGATCTGAAATGTAATAATTCAACACTTTCTAAGTTAATAATAGTACATACCAAGAATAACGACTTCAGACGTGGTCGTATTGGTTAGGACACGAGGTCATGATCAGTAAGTAACCAAATCGAGTGACGGATGCTAGTTATACTACCAATTAAATGGTATAAACGCCGTAAATTATTTAGATTTGCTTGTAGAGTGATTACAAACTAATTTTAGAAAAATGTCCATTTATTGCCCTTTTAGCTGATAATGGAAGCAATATGCGGAATATAATTTGCAAATTTTTAAAATCTGAGTTAGAATTTAAACTCAAAACTAAATAAAAACAAAAAAGAGAAGACAATTAGTGAATGATAGGTAAGAAGGACATTTGACTATCACTAAAAGGGCTGAGGACACAGAAGGAAATGGAAACCATTGCACTGAAGATATATAACGTGTATCCACATGCCCTGTTGCCTGTACTAAAGGAAGTCTAAAGAATGTCTATCCATTGGCAAAAGATTCCGCACTAATCCTCCATTTGGATAAACTGAAGGGGACTGCCAACGGAGACACAATAACGAACGAGACCGTAATATTCTACGAGTCAGAGCCTGGAAAGTTCATGGGGAACGTAGTAGTGAACCTAGAGAATCCGAAAACGGAAATGCAGTGTCTAGGTATAGATATAGTGGGAGCTCAGTCAAGTGAAATGGAAAGAAGATAAGGAGTTTTAGTGTGACCAACCTGAGGTAATATAAACAGCAACAAAAAATGGTATAACGGGAATAGGAATCGTTTTGAATAGGAAAGAAGTCAGAGTGAGCTACCGTGAACAGTTCGTAAATAGTGTCGTCCTCACCATGCGGCGTAGCCGCGCGGTCTCAGGCGCAACGTCACGGTCCGTGCGGCTCCCCCCGTCAGAGGTTCGAGTCCTCCTTCGGGCATGGGTGTGTGTGTTGTCCATAGCGTAAGTTAGTTTAAGTAGTGTGTATGCCTAGGGACCGATGACCGAAGTAGTTTGGTCCCATAAGACCTTACCACAAATTTCCCAAATTTGTTGTCCTCATTATGCTCGACAGCAAACCAGCGTCTATAACGATAGTTCAGGCATATGCGCCGATGTCCCAAGGACACGATGAAGAGATAGAGAAAGTATATGGGGTCACTGAACGGGTAATTCAGTGTATAAAGGGAGATGAATATGTAATGGTCATGTGGGATTGGCATGCGGTTGAAGGAGAAGCAGAAGAATAAAGGATTACGGGAGACTCTCGGCTTGGTAGAAGCAATGAAATAGGAGGTAGGCTATCTGAGTTCTCCAAAAAACTTCAGATAGTAATAGCGAATGCCCCAATCAAGAATCACCAGAAGAGGAGGTGTACTTGGAAAAGACCCGGAGAGGCAGGAAGATTCCACCTGGATTACATCGTGGCCAAACAGAGGATCCGAAATGAGATATTGGATTTTAAGGCTTGCCTAGCTGCAGATGTAACCTCAGACCACAATTTAGTATTGGTGAAAAGTAGACAAGTTTAAGAGAATCGTCCGGAAAATTCAGTGTTGTAGGTAGCGGAATAGTGAAGTACTGACGAATAATGAAACGGATCACAATAAGTAGTTTAGAGGAGTAGACATCTCTAAAAAGGGCAATCTCAGATGATGCGTAGGTGAGTGTAATTACACCGAAGCTAACGTCGAAGAAACATGAGGTAACAGAAGAAGTACTTCAAATAACCGACGAAAGAATGAAGTACAACTTTTTTAAATACCTAGCCAGCTGCTGAGTTAAATAGCGCCGAATACGTCGGCAAAAGTTCAGTTGAAATATTTTAGAAATTACAAAATACCAAAATAATGAAGAACCGAACAGGACAGCATAGAATAGAGAACAGTGGTTGTCGATGGCTGGTGATGATGGAACAGTCCAACTTTTCTTGTCATTGCAGTCATTCTAAAGAGCGATCCACGTACTTCTCCGAAATATGACTTCAGTAACTACTTCCTTGAATACAAAATATTTTCCTTCTACTAATTTCATTTGGTCGAGTATTTTTATAAAGGGTAGTGAATGTCGTTTGTTCTTTAACCACCTAGCTATAGGCATCTTGATAAGTTTTAGGCATAATAGATTACTTACAACAAACTGCACAGGAATACTGTTGCCGAAATTCATAATTATTTAAACAATTTTCTATAATATGACCGTCATGAGAACGATGTTAATTGTAGATCATGCAGTCATGCAATGATCATGTGATTCTCAATGGGGGCTTTGCCGTAGATTAACAATGTATGGACTAACATTATAAACTGTGAAATCTTAAGTTACTATCTTCTTTTTCCTTACAAGCAATAACAGAACCTGCAGAAGCGCCTGACACGTGCTTTTCTTCCAGCGTAAATTCTTCAACATTCTCCTTCTAAAATCGCGAATGTTCTGCTTTTGTTAATACTTGGTTAGGGCCAACATTTATCGTCAATATAGCATGTGATCTCCAGTATTTGAAATTCTGTCTTTATCTTTCTTACAGGTTTCACAAGAACTGCCAACAAATCATCTAAAGAAACGCTTTACAATTTCCTATGGGGCGGACAAGCGACATAAGGCGGTAAAAGAATGTCAAGGAATGTGACGTTCTGGTATGAGAGAGCACTTCCAAAGGAACCATAGTACCACAAGCGAGTCTTTAGCCCTTTTGGGCGTTCCGTATCAATGTTGGACCATGCCTCTTTAGGCAGTCTGTAGTTTTAGTGTGTTCCGAAGAAGGCGTGGTTGTCCGCGACGAAACCTAGGTCTACATCCGGTTTCAATTTTCAATCGAGGCGGATTCTTTATAATTATTAAATTATTCACGATTGCTGATGCGCTGCAATGTTATTCTCATATAGTGCGTACTTCAACGCGAAATAATTTTAATAATTTCTGTAACGAATCTCTGTCTCGGAATTGGCAGAAAACCCAAAGATTCTGGTCATACATAAAGCACACCAGTGGCAAGACGCAGTCAATACCTCCACTGCGCGATAACAACGGTGAAGTATATGATGACAGTGCCACTAAAGCAGAGTTATTAAACACGGTTTTCCGAAACTCCTGCACCAAAGAAGACGAAGTAAGTATTCCTGAATTCCAATCAAGAACAACTGCGAAGATGAGAAACACGGAAGTAGATATCCTCGGTGTCGAAAAGCAGCTTAAATCACTTAATAAAGGCAAGGCTTCTGGTCCAGATTGTATACCAGTCAGGTTCCTCTCAGAGTATGCTGATACAATAGCTCCATATTTAGCAATTACATATAACCTCTCGCTCACAGAAACATCCTTACCTAAAGACTGCAAAACTGCTCGAGTCACACGAATACCCAAAAAGGGAAGTAGAAGTAATTCGTTGAATTACCGGCTCATATCACTAACGTCGATTTGCAGTAGGGTTTTGGAACATATAATGATTCGAACATTATGAAGTACCTCGAAGGAAACGATTTATTGACACATAGTCAGACATGAGTCGAGGGAATGCCCTGGGAGCAGCAGATATTCCGTCCGATTTACTGATAGCCTTAGTAGGGACAGCTGTGACAAAAATCATCCAACTGGCATGTATGAGATACACTATATACCCTTAGATTATAAGAAGTATGTAATTATTCCAATTCCGAGGAAAGCAGGTGCTGACAGGTGTGAAAATTATCAAACTGTTAGTTTAATAAGTCATGGTAGCAAAACAGTATCATGAATTCTTTACAGAAGGATGGAAAAACTGGCAGAAGCCGACCATGGGGAAGATTAATTTCGATTCCGGGGAAATCTAGGAACACGTGAGGTATCAGTTGCGCTACGAAATATGTTAGAAGGTAGGTTAAGGAAAGGCAAACCTACGTTTAAAGCATTTGTAGACTTAGATAAAGCTTTTGCCAGTGCTGAAGGTAGCAGGGATATAATACAGGGAGCGCAACACTGTTTACAACCTGTTCGGAATCCAGATTGTAGTTGTAAGAGTTAAGGGGCGTTAAAGGGAAGCAGTGGTTGACAAAGGAGTGAGATTCAATCTGTACATTGAGTTAGCAGTAAAGGAGTAAATCTTTAAGTTCTGGGAGAAATAATAAGAACTCTGAGGTTTCCCGACGACACTGTAATTCTGTCAAAGATAACAAAGAACAGAAGGGCAGTTGAACGAAATGGACAGCGTCTTGAAAGATGAGTATAAGATGAAGAGCAACAAAAGCAAAACAGGGATAATGGATTGGCGAATTAAATCAGATGAAGCTGAAGGAATTTAATAACGAGATTCAGAAAATGCTTTGGAAGCAGAGGCTGTTGCACTCTTGGTTCAAAAGAGAACAAGCAAATGACGACAATCAAAGGTTAATAGAGATTCGTGGGTCTCTGAAAAGATCTATGCGCGAAGCATACAACAGCTACCATACCTTAGCAAAAGGTGTGGCAGATAACCTCAAAAAATACTGGTCCTACGTAAAATCGTGAAGTGGGTCTAAGACTTCCATCCGGTCACTTATTGACTAATCTGGTGCGATAGTTAAAGACTGCAAAACGAAAGCCGAAGTTTTAAACTTCATGTTTCATAATTCATTCACGCAGGAGAAGCGTATAAACATACCATCGTTTGACCATCGAATGGATTCCTGTGGACGACATAGTAATAAGCAGCCCTAGCTTAGAGAAACAACGGAGAGAGCTGGAAACAAGTAAGCCACCAGGTCCGAACGGAATTCCAATTCTCTTTTCAAAGAGTACTGTACGGCAGCGTGACTCCTTACCCAGCTTGCATTTATCGCGAATCTCTCGTCCAGCGCAAAGTCCCAGGCGACTGGAAAAAGCACAGGTGACTTCTGTATGTAGGAAGGCAAAAGAAACGAAGAGGAAAATTACAGACTAATATCGTGGCATCTGTTTGTTGCAGAATCCCAGAACACATTCTCAGTTGGTATAGAATAAATTTTCTTGAGACCAAGAATCTTATGTCCACGAACCACCATGGTTTTAAAAAACACTGCTAGTAGGAAACTTAGCTTGCCCTTTTCTCACATGATACTATGAATGAGGGGCAACAGGCATTTCCCATATTTCTAGACTTCCGGAAAGCGTTTGGCATAGTGCCCCATTGCAGGCTGTTAAAGAAGATACGAGGATATGGAATGGGTTACAGATATGTGAGTGCCTCGAAGACTTCTTAAGTTATAGAACCCAGTATGCTGAGCTCGAAGACAGAGATAAGGGTATCGTCAGGAGTGCCCCAGGGAAGTGTAATCGGACTGTGTTGTTCTCTATATAGACAAGTGATTTGCCGGGAGGGAGGGGGGAGGCATTAATTTGCGATTGTTTGCTGATAATGCTGTGGTGTGCCGTAAGGTGTCACAGTTGAGTGACTGTAACAGGATACAAGATGACTTAGACAAAATTTCTAGTTGGTACGATGAATGGTAGCTAGCTCTAAATGTAAAATAATCTAAGTTAATGCGGATGAGTAAGAAAAACAAGCTCATAAAGTTCAGGTACAGAATTAGTAGTGTCCTGCTTGACAAAGTTACGCCGTTTAAATAACTGGGTGTAACGTCGCAAAGCGATATGTACTGGGACGAGCACGTGAGCACTGTGGTAGAAAAGCCGAACTTCAGTTTATTGGGTGAATTCCAAGAAGGGGTGGTTCACCCGTAAAGGAGATCGCACATAGGACGCTAGTGTGACCTGGTGTCGAGTACTGCTCGAGTGTTTGGATACGTACCAGGTCGCATTAAATAACGACATCGAAGCAATTCAGGGGCCGGCTGCTGCTTACAGTGGACTGCCGCGTATCTATGTAGACGTAGTGAAGGAAACAAAAACTAAAAGTAGTAGATGAGTTTGATATTTAGGCTGCCAAAAACTGATGATGGCCGAAGTAGAGAGAATATGAAATGCAGACCCGTAACGGCAAGAAAAGCGTTTCTAAAGAAGAGACATTTGTCAACATCGAATACAGGTTTAAATGTTAGTAAGTCTTTTCTGAACATATTTGTATTGAGTGTAACCATGTTTAGAAATGAAACAAGGACGATAAACCATTTAGACAAGTAGAGAATTCAGACTTTGGAAATCTGATACAACAGAAGAATGCTGAAGAATAGATGAGTAGGTCACGTAACTAATGGGGGTAGGTTCGAATGTCTCCCAAGTGTTATGGGCGTTCCGGAACTCAAATGGGAATCTTTGGAGGGAAGGCGACATTCTTTTTGAGGAACACTATTGAGAAAATTTAGGAAACCGGCATTTGCAGCTGACAGCAGAACGATTCTGTTGCCTGTCATTGCGCGTAAAGACCACAATGATAATATACGGGAAATTAGGGTTCATAGGGTGGCATATAGATGGTTATTTTTTCCTTCGCTCTATTTATGAATTGAATATGAAAGAAAATGACGATAGTGGTAGGGGAACCTTCCGCCACACACCGTATAGTGGACTGCCGAGTATCTATGTAGATGTAGTTTAGGAAACAAAAACTAAAAGCAGTAAATGATTTTGGTATTATGGCTACAAAGTAACTGATGATTGTCGAAGTAGAGAGAATATGAAATGCAGACCGCTAACGGAAAGAAAAGCGTTTCTAAGGAAGAGACATTTGTAAGCATAGAATATAGATTTAAGTGTTAGTAAGTCTTTACTGGTCATATTTGTATTCAGTGTAGCCATATTTGGATATGCAACGTGGACGATAAACAATTTAGATAAGAAGAGAACACAGACTTTGGAAATGTGATACAGAAGAATGCTGAAGAATATGAGTACATCACGTAACCAATGGAGAGATACTGAATATAACTGCGGATAAAAGGAATCGATGGCACAACCAGACTAATTGAAGGGACTGGTTGATGGGTCAGCAGTTTATTACTGGTAGGAATTGTGGGGGGTACAAAGTGAAAAGGGAGACGAAAAGTTGAATACAGTTAGCAGATTCAGAGGGATGTAGGCTGCAGCAGTTATTTGCTGGTGAAGAAATTTTCACAGTATAGACTAGCATGCAGATTTTCAGAAAGTCTCGGGTCAGGAGTCCACAACAAAAACATATACAGTGTGTTACAAAAAGGTACGGCCAAACTTCCAGGAAACATTCCTCACACACAAAGAAAGAAAATATGTTATGTGGACATGTGTCCGGAAACGCTTACTTTCCATGTTAGATCTCATTTTATTACTTCTCTTCAAATCATATTAATCATGGAATGGAAACACACAGCAACAGAACGTACCAGCGTGACTTCAAACACTTTGTTACAGGAAATGTTCAAAATGTCCTCCGTTAGCGAGGATACATGAATCCACCCTCGGTCGCATGGAATCCCTGATGCGCTGATGCAGCCCTGGAGAATGGCGTATTGTATCACGGCCGTCCACAATACGAGTACGAAGAGTCTCTACATTTGGTACCGGGGTTGCGTAGACAAGAGCTTTCAAATGCCCCCAATAAATGAAAGTCAAGAGGGTTGAGGTGAGGAGGGCGTGGAGGCCATGGCATTGGTCCGCCTCTACCAATCCATCGGTCACCGAATCTGTTGTTGAGAAGCGTAGGAACACTTCGACTGAAATGTGCAGGAGCTCCATCGTGCATGAACCACGTGTTGTGTCGTACTTGTAAAGGGACATGTTCTAGCAGCACAGGTAGAGTATCCCGTATGAAATGATGATAACGTGCTCCATTGAGCGTAGGTGGAAGAACATGGGGCCCAATCAAGACATCACCAACAATGCCTGCCCAAACGTTCACAGAAAATCTGTGTTGATGACGTGATTGGACAATTGCGTACGGAATCTCGTCAGCCCACACACGTTGATTGTGAAAATATACAATCTGATCACGTTGGAATGAAGCTTCATCCGTAAAGAGAACAATTGCACTGAAATGAGGATTGACACATTGTTGGATGAACCATTCGCAGAAGTGTACCCGTAGAGGCCAATCAGCTGCTGATAGTGCCTGCACATGCTGTACATGGTACGCAAAACAACTTGCTCTCCCGTAGCACCATCCATACAGTGACGTGGTCAACGTTAGCTTGTACAGCAGCAACTTCTCTGACGCTGACATTAGGGTTATCGTCAACTGCACGAAGAATTGCCTCGTCCATTGCAGGTGTCCTCGTCGTTCTAGGTCTTCCCCCGTCGCGAGTCATAGGCTGGAATGTTCCGAGTTCCCTAAGATGCCGATCAATTGCTTCGAACGTCTTCCTGTCGGGACACCTTCGTTCTGGAAATCTGTCTCGATACAAACGTACCTCGCCACGGCTATTGCCCCGTGCTAATCCATACATCAAATGGGCATCTGCCAACCCCGCATTTGTAAACATTGCACTGACTGCAAATCCACGTTCGTGATGAACACCAGCCTGTTGATGCTAAAATGAACTCTAACATGGAAATTAAGCGTTTCCGGACACATGTCCACATAACATCTTTTCTTTATTTGTGTCTGAGGAATGTGTCCTGAAAGTCTGGCCGTACCTTTTTGTAACACCCTGTATATTTGGAATCAACGTATAAGAATTGTTGAAAGGCTAACCATATCCAGTTTTTCGTGCTATGTTCGTTGTCGACAGTGAAGCCAAAGGTGTAAGCTTATGTGTAACAAGTAAGTGTAACGCAGTGAATAGAGGAGCATACTTAGATCATATACTTGGTCCAAAAGTATCTGCGGAGATTATCGGGAAGCGGGTGGGAACTACACGTTACACGAGAAGAGGTCGAGCGGTTCTGGGAGCTACAGTCTGGAACTGCGCTGCCGCTACGGTCGGAAGTTCGAATCCTGCCTCGGGCATGGATGAGTGTAATGTCCTTAGATTAGTTAGGTTTAAGTAGTTCTAAGTTCTAGGGGACTGATGACCTCAGAAGTTAAGTCGCATAGTGCTCAGAGCCATTTGAACCATTTTTTCGATGGTTTTCAGTTGAACGATAGAGTTGCCTGTACCGTGTAAAATGGTAAACACGTCACCGAACTTGTTCTATCTTGGCTGAGTTCAACGTCTGTCAAGCTGAAGCTAATACGAACAGTCGTATGCAAACTAAGCTCTGATTCAGCTTCAATGAGCACCGACCGTGAAACCACATGTGCCAAAGGTATTTGGGGTCATGAATTAAGTGCTCTGGTTAAGGGGATGAAATAAACGTCTACTGAAACCAACATAAAGGTGTACTGGACTTGACGGCTAGCAACGTGAAATTATTGTTAAATGGCAAGTCTGCGGCCACCGGCATCTCACGATGTGTTGTTGATTCATGTTGGTCACCTACAAGAGCAACAGCGTGTAACAGCTTTCCAAATTTATCACATTCGTACCTTACACGCGTATGGCTCTGACAAATTTCGTCCTCTAAGGTCATCTTCAGGTAGCCTTGTAAGTTTACGCGCGTCCCTCTTCGAGTCAGTCTTTGAACGTGTTCGTTTGACAGCACCTGATGAGCCATGGGCACGGCGAGGGATCGAGCTGAAGGAAGTGGGGATCTGTAAGAGGCGGCAAACGTGTGCAGGTGAAATCGCACCTGAGCTCGGGATGCCGCGAGGTGAAGAGTGTGTTGCCAGTAGGACCTAGGTGCCGCACTATTGCCTTGCAAGAAATGCCGTGTGCGAACTGCGAAACATTGTCGAGAAAGTTGGCCTACTTCTTGCCAGCGACCTACATGAAAATTGAGATCTCCAAAGTCTTCGTAATGACCATTAATAACAGTTTCGAATTAATACGTTTGACCAAAGTTGTGGAAACTAGACTATGTCTTGTGATTCCTGAAATCAGGCGAGAGTTGCGTATATTGCACCGACTCCACCTGTACTATCCTAAGTTTAGTTAGAAATGGCGTGAACTACCTCATTTTTGGAGCAATGTTGTCAACTATGAGTTCTGTGTTGAGCAACGGATCATATGAAGAGAGCGTTGATTTTGCAGTAGTTTTCATAAAACTTTTTCTGTATGAGGCGAAGAGAATTATTGTAATATGATAAGCAATAACTTAGGGTTTTATTGTTGGGAGAATGTGCATTAAATTACCTTACTTCTAAGACAGTCATGAATCTGTATTTGTTGTGGTTCGTTTGAAGCAAACCGGGGCTCGCAGAGAAAAATATAAGTGCTCGTTTTTCCCGCGCGCCGTTCGAGAGTGGAAAGGTAGACAGACAGCTTGAAGGTGGTTCACTGTACCCTCTGCCGGGCACTTTATTATGAATAGCAGAGTAATCACGTACATGCAGATGTAGATGTAGACGAGGAAAAAGTGTCTATAACGTATCGCTAGCGGTTTTGAACAGCTGCAATTTAAGAAACTTGGTCGTAAAAGAACGTCCTTTAAAAAATAGATTTAGTGGTGTTAGTGCAACATAATGTTTATAAGTTATGGGGTGAATTTTCTAATTCGTTCTTAATCCCAACTAATTAATTAAATAATTGTCGGCCGAAGTGGCCGCGCGATTAAAGGCGCTGCAGCCTCGAACCGCAAGACCGCTACGGTCGCAGGTTCGAATCCTGCCTCGAGCATGGATGTTTGTGATGTCCTTAGGTTAGTTAGGTTTAACTAGTTTTAAGTTCTGGGGGACTAATGACCTCAGCAGTTGAGTCCCATAGTGCTCAGAGCCATTTGAACCATTTGAACCATTAAATAATTATTTTGTACTTCAGTTTACCAACAGAAAAGTGTTTGGACACTGAACATAGGTGAACTGCGTTTAGCTGTAACAATATATCTAAGTGAGCATAATAGATTAAATGAAAGTAGACGTATAAAAATGTGCCAAAGACAGCCACTAAGAGACCTGGTGAGAATAAAAATGAAAACGGGGATATAAAAATATTTGACCCCAATAAGACGTTTCCGAACGGACCTGAAAGTTACATGGCTAGAGAAACGGGGGCACGAAGAGCCGGGGTTCTGATGTCATCGCAAGTGTCGTTGACATCGAGGGCGCCTGACAGGCAAACGTGCCGCAGACTACACACTTTCGGGGCAATAGAGTCCGACTGCAAGTCGTGGACCCCAACGAATGCATGTGGATAAGCTGTTGGTACTATGCTTAGCTGTCATGTTCTCTATTCCCCATAGATGCTATCCTTAGTGCCGCCAACGCTAGTTTCAAAGCTTTTCCGAGCTAAAATCCTGCTTCTCTGTTAATTAAATAATTAGCGATATGTGATTCGACAGATGCTTTAATGATGGAGTCTAGTTTGTGGGGATGGACGACAGGATCAAGGTTTCTTCATGCATCTGCCCTAGCACTAAGATTCTTTGCAGCAGAATACGCAGCTCCAATTAGCCGAAATTCCAGACATGACAGAGGGGTAGACACGGCGTTAAGTGAAACTGCGCGCATAGTAACTCGTATCACCAAAATTTTTCAGATTATAGGTATAGCGCCAGCTGACATCCGCAGAAGAACAGCCGCAGAAATGGAGAATAATGATGTCAGGGAGGAGCCTCATGCATACAGCGTGGGCAATCCACCAGCAAATGGAACTCGCCGAACAGAGTTGCAGTGAAATTAATTAAGTGAACGGGTTGGGGAGAAGATCAAAGAGGAACCTTATGCGGACTGTCATCTGTCTTGTGTGACACGTAAGGCGCTAAACGGACTGAGGCCAGGAGTGTGATGGTGCAAGGCGAAGTCTTGGAGAGGGTCCTCATGAATGAAGATGAGTTGTGTGAGTGTGGTAACATGCAAGACCCACAACATCCGGTCTGCAGAAACTTGTGCGACCTCTGTACCACAGAAGATATATATCTAGCAAATGACAGGCCATTAAAACAGAATTCTGGAGCCCATGGTCAGTCAACGGGAAGTCAGAAGTGCCTGACAGAATTTTCACATTTACTGAATCCAAGGCCTGGACACGTAAAATAAATAATGTATATGAGGTTAACTGATGTTATGAGTGTCTGAGTCTTCATTATTTTGTGCAATGAGATTAATACGAATATGTGTTGATGTGTCAAGAGATCCAATTCTTAAATTACCGAATTATCATTTAACATTGCTTGACATTGCCATTAATGTAAAAATGTGTGTTGCAGACATACTAGGAAAAACTACTTGGTAATTTGCTGTTCTTTTCTGAACTGTTCACACCTGTCCCTAAAACAATTTTCGTTGCTCTTTTCGCCTTGGACATAGCGATTTATCTGATTCATTGGCGTTTACTAAAATTACAAGTTGACTACGTATGCACGCAATAGGAACCGGTAGATAAGCATAGCTATATTAAACTGCTGTGTCCGGTATCACTGATCACTGATCAGCAACAGCAGATAGTTCTGGCTGAGCCAGACTTGGGTTTCGTATGAAATCATCGCATCTATAACACTGCGATGCGTCTGGCTAATGAATAATTTGCCACACTGATGCGAGATCCTGAACATTCCTGGTCTGCTTAGACCTAAGCCGTCTTATATGGAAAACCAGCATCGTTTGCACTCGTGCTGCAGAAAGCAAGCCGCATTTTGTTCGATGTTTCTTGAAGTGGCATCCGATACTGAACGATACACCGCCAAGATGAGACAGGTGAGCCATTCTGGTAGAGTTCTCATTTTTTTCTTGTTCCTTTCAGGTTTAGTGCGTACTCGTAGAGAGGCAGATGACCCCTACATATCCCCTACATATTGCCTTGTTGAGTGGTGACATCGTCAGTGGCGATTGCTGTGGGCGTGGCATAATCGATATTACACCGTAGATCAATGAAAACTCGATTGATCGGATGAATCAGATTTATTGTTACACCAGGTCGATAGTCGTGTCAGGAAACGCCGTCTTCCAGGTGAAAGGAAGTTCGAAACATTCACCCTGCCATGGAGGCGGAAGAGCCGAGAAGCATCATGCATCGTGGCGATGCATCATGCATCATCGTGGCGATAACATATTACACATTCTGGTGACAAACAGACCCGAACTATTGGAAACAGTTAACGCAGAACAGGGAATCACCGATCATAAAGCGGTTACTGCATCGATTATTTCAGCCGTAAATAGAAATATTAAAAAAGGTAGGATGATTTTTTCTGTTTAGCAAAAGCGACAAGAAGCAGATTTCAGAGTACCTGAAGGTTCAAAAAATGGTTCAAATGGCTCTGAGCACTATGGGACTTGACATCTTAGGCCATCAGTCCCCTAGAACTTAGAACTACTTAAACCTAACTAACCTAAGGACATCACACACATCCATGCCCGAGGCAGGATTCGAAGCTGCGACCGTAGCGGTCTCGCGGCTCCGGACTGACGCGCCTAGAACCGTATGGCCACCACGGCCGGCTGATGGCTCAACACAAAAGTTTTGTCTCAAGTACAGATAGTGGTGAGGATCAGTGGACAAAGTTCAAAACCATCGTACAACATGTGTTGGGTGAGTATGTGCCAAGCAAGATCGTAAGAGATGGAAAAGAGCCACCGTGGTACAACAACCGAGTCAGAAAACTGCTGCGGAAGCAAAGAGAACTTCACAGCAAACATAAACATAGCCAAAGCCTTGCAGACAAACAAAAATTACGCGAAGCGAAATGTAGTGTGAGGAGGGCTATGCGAGAGACGTTCAATGAATTCGAAAGTAAAGTTCTGTTTACTGACTTGGCAGAAAATCCTAAGAAAATTTGGTCTTATGTCAAAGTGGTAGGTGGATCAAAACAAAATTTCCAGACACTCTGTGACCAAAATGGTACTGAAACAGAGAATTACAGACTAAATGCCGAAATACTAAATGTCTTTTTCCAAAGCAGTTTCACAGAGGAAGACTGCACTGTAGTTCCTTCTCTAGATTGTCGCACAGATGACAAAATGGTAGGTATCTAAATAGACGACAGAGGGATAGAGAAACAATTAAAATCGCTCAAAAGAGGAAAGGCCGCTGGACCTGATGGGATATCAGTTCGATTTTACACAGAGTACGCGAGGGAACTTGGCCTCCTTCTTGCAGCGGTGTACCGTAGGTCTCTAGAAGAGCGTAGCGTTCCAAAGGATTAGAAAAGTACACAGGTCATCCCCATTTTCAAGAAGGGACGTCGAATAGATGTGCAGAACTATAGACCTATATCTCTAACGTCTATCAGTTGTAGAATTTTGGAACACGTATTATGTTCGAGTATAATGACTTTTCTGGAGACTAGATATCTACTCTGTAGGAATCAGCATGGATTTCGAAAAAGACGATCGTGTGAAACCCAGCTCCCGCTATTCGTCCACGAGGCTCAGAGAGCCATAGACACGGGTTCCCAGGTAGATGCCGTGTTTCTTGACTTCCGCAAGGCGTTCGATACAGTTCCCCACAGTCGTTTAATGAACAAAGTAAGAACATATGGACTATCAGACCAATTGTGTGATTGGATTGAAAAGTTCCTAGATAACAGAACGCAGCATGTCATTCTCAATGGGGAGAAGTCTTCCGAAGTAAGAGTGATTTCAGGTGTGCCGCAGGGGAGTGTCGTAGGACCGTTGCTATTCACAGTATACATAAATGACCTTGTGGATGACATCGGAAGTTCACTGAGGCTTTTTGCGGATGATGCTGTGGTATATCGAGAGGATGTAACAATGGAAAATTGTACTGAAATGCAGGAGGATCTGCAGCGAATTGACGCATGGTGCAGGGAATGGCAATTGAATCTCAATGTAGCAGAGTGTAATGTGCTGCGAATACATAGAAAGAAAGATCCTTTATCATTTAGCTACAGTATAGCAAGTCAGCAACTGGAAGCAGTTAATTCCATAAATTATCTGGGAGTACGCATTAGGAGTGATTTAAAATGGAATGATCATATAAAGTCGATCGTCGGTAAAGCAGATGCCAGACTGACTCATTGGAAGAATCCTGAGGAAATACAATCCGAAAAAAAGAAGTAGGTAATAGTATGCTTGTTCGCCCACTGCTTGAATACTGCTCAGCAGTGTGGGATCCGTACCAGATAAGGTTCATAGAAGAGATAGAGAAGATCCAACGGAGAGCAGCGCGCTTCGTTACAGGATCATTTAGTAATCGCGAAAGCGTTACGGAGATGATAGATAAACTCAGTAGCTCGGTACGGGCTTTTGTTGAAGTATCGAGAACATACCTTCACCGAGGAGTCAAGCAGTATATTGCCCCCTCCTACGTATATCTCGCGAAGAGACCATGAGGATAAAATCAGAGAGATTAGAGCCCACACAGAGGCATACCGACAGTCCTTCTTTTTACGAACAATACGAGACTGGAATAAAAGGTAGAACCGATAGAGGTACTCAAGGTACCCTCCGCCATACACCGTCAGGTGGCTTGCGGAGTATGGATGTAGATGTAGATGTAGACATTCACTGGGCGTCCGTGGGTCTTATAGTATTGTTCAAAGGCACCAGGACAGCTGAGGACTACGTCAACTGTTTTGCGGACTGTCGGCATCCTTTTTAGTTCTAATGTCTCCCCCGAGTGCAATCGCCTCTTCCAGCAGGGTAACTGTCAGTATCACAACGCTATAGCTTGAGGAGTATGACAGTCAACTGATATCTTGGCAACCAGATTCACCAGACCTGAACTGGATGGACTACACCTGGGAGGCTTTGGTGAGCCCGTTCCGCACCAACAAACCGCCAGATCGTGTTTTGCTCCAACTGCCTGACCTATTAGTAAACATCTGGTGCCACATTCTTCTGGAAACCTACGAACTTCTCGAACCAATGAGACCCAAAATCGCTGCTATATTTAGATCCTAATGTAGACCAACGCTTTCTTATGTTGGTGGGCTTAACTTTTGTCTCGTCAGTGTGTGTGTGAGGGTGCGCGCGCGTGTGTGTGTGTGTGTGTGTTCGTGTGTGTGTGTGCGTGGGTGGGTGGGTGTGTGTGTGGGTGCGTGCGTGTGTGTTTCTGTCTCTTGATTACTTCATCCTGTTAACTTTTAAGACGAAATAAATCTCGGGTGAAAAGCCTGGCGTGAGTGTACAAAGAACACAATATTTCGGCAATCAACCTTGTTGCTATCATCAGCTGTGCTGATGTACTTCCAAAGGACGGCAGGCGTGAGGTATATATCAGATTGACCTCCCTCGGGCTGTCCCTCCACTGTCTGCACCGCGGGCGCTCTCTCGGCCGCCCGCGCCGGGGTTCGACGCCCGGCTTGTGGCCCCATGTCTGGGGGGGGAGGGGGCGTTGGATGCAGTACCGTCCGGAGATGGCGCATCGTGCTGAACGCGACGCTGAAGCGAAGGGCGTGGCGGATCGCCGATCGGCAGAGCTTGCTCTCGACAGCCACATCTGGCCCCCCAACCGAGACGGACCGGCTGTGTGACCCGGAACTCGAGGTGGCTGATTTCCTCGGACTAGAAGACGATGGAAGAGCCGCGGATCACCGCCCGGAGGAATTTACTCCGTCATCGGCCCCATCCGACCCTCTGCTTACGCTGGACCGGCCAGTGCAGAACCAGGGGGTGGAAGGAGATCACACGGCCATATGCTGCTAATGCCTCGGAAGAGACCACAAGTAGCGGGGGAAGTCTCCGCCTGTCCGCTACCTACGACGTCTCGCTCCGGGAAGACGAAGGATGATGAAGACGCAAAAGCATGAGACAACGCTGGTGGATCGGGTAGCTGTAATGCGACTTCGACCTCGATCGAGGAAGCTAGTTGTGGGGGAAGTCGCCGGCCTGTGGGAAATACATTACCGGAGGCCACACCCTGTCCGCAACCTACAGCAGACCGTTCCCAGAAAGGGAACAAAAAGAAGCAGAAGCGCTCGATTACTATCGCAGGAGGCATGCCCTCCTATGCAGTTACGCGCGCACTCGACGTAGGCGGCCGAAAGATCACCACCGTCAGGATCAAGATACCCGAAAGGTTAACATCGTCCACTGAAGACCCAGTCTCCTGGCCTGAAGTCGGGTTACGAAAGCAGATAAAAGACGTCTTCGCGGACAACGTTCGACGGACGGCCCAGTTCATGCTGGGAAAGGACGGAGGAAGCTGAAGACGGGGACAATATGGAGGTGGAGGAAAGTCGCAGTAAGATGCGCTCGGCGGAAACGAGTCCGGAAAGCTAACGGCAACTACCCCCGCTTCCACCACAGCACCGACGCTGCAAACATGAAGAAAGGCGTCGTCGAAAGCATGTAAAGCCCCTAAGACGACCACTGTCGCGGATGGGTTTCAAATACCCAAACGCAAGAGGATTGGAAGAGTTGTACAGGTGGCCACTGCTGCAGGCATGGTCGTTAAAAACCGGTTTGCTGAGCTCGAAGGGAAGGAGGAGACAGCAGACCAGCAGCAGAGAAGCAAGGAGCCCCCGCCACCACCCATCATGGTGAAATGGCCGGGCTGCTTTAAAGAAGTAGAACAGGCGATTATCGCAGTCGTCAAGAACAACTTTACTACGAAGACAGCAAGTCACGATATGTAGAGAATAGCGACGCGATCCACGGGAGACTACAAAACCGTTACTGACCTCACTGACAGCGGGGGTCTAAACTATTTCACGTACTCGTCGGAACCTACTAAGACGCTCAAAGTAGTCTTCCGCCGCCTGCCTTTCAGTATGGACCCCGAGTACCTGAAGGAGCTTCTTGAGGCCATGAGGTACACCATAAGGACAGTATCCCGAACGAAGTCGCCGAAAGACAACGCCGAAAGACAACGCATACTGGATGACACACAGGAGCATAGGAGGATCGTTCAAGAAACGAGAGTAGGAAGTTACTGTTACTCGCTCCTGTGAACGGGAACGCGTTATGCAGATCTTGGTCCATCTAGAAAAGATAACCTGAAGATGCCTAAATAAGGCGAAACGCGTCGTTGAAAAATAAAGAAACTAAAATTGCAACCAAGGCTATTTTTAACCAATACTGAAAAATGTCCCCACGATGCGTAAAGTGTGCTGGGGAGCCCCAGAGCCGGGAATGTCAGTTCCCGATGAAGAAGACATCCACATGCTGCCACTGCAATGAAGGGACGTCGTCAGCTTCCGCGGCTGCTAAGTCTTCAAAAAAGCAGCTCCAAAAGTGCGGCAGGCACCAGCGAGGAGAGTTCAGCCGGGAAGAAACTCCGCTACTGAAGCATCAGCGGCGACCGCGGCAGTGAACGTACGGGAAACGCCTGCAAGACCGGCACAGCAACACGCCGAGCAGGCATGGTAGGCGGGTGGCCTAGTCAGGCAGTGGAAGGCGTTACCCGACCGCCACGAGGGGAGTATGAGACGCCGGGCAGGGCCACCACCTACGCCCACCCCACCACCTCCGACCACTGTAACCACCGAGGCTGCAGAACTACGGGAGATGCTGCTGTAGTTCAAACAGCTGCTACTCCAACTACCGCAGATGATCATGTCTGCACCGATTGCGGCCAACAAGGCCAACACCACAAAGGAAGCCAACAACATCCATGATGCCTAATCACATCATAGGTCTCACAGTCTGCGTATGGAACGTAAACAGCATAAGGAAGCAGGAGAGCGAATTTAGGCAGCTTTTACGCGACGAGGCCGTGGATGTGTGCCTCGCGTGTGAGACATGGTTAAAGCCCGGTGTAAACGCGAGGACACCTAACTATACGTGCTATAGTGACGATAGACCAACAGCATGCGGTGGATCTGCGGTCTATGTAAGAAGAACGCTGCGACAACACCAAATAGAGCTACCAGAGCCGACCAACTAGAAGGAACAGGCGTCGTAGTCAGCACTTCAGTGGGTCAAGTGACCTTCAACGCCCCTTACCGGAAGCCTAGAGAACTCCTACGACAACATGACTTCGAGACGCCGTTGTTAATGCGCGGCAACATCTTTATCGTTGGCGACTTCAAGCACTGGGAGTGGAACTCCAGAGTCACCACAACCAGCGGCAGGAGGCATCTTATGGTGGCCACAGATAATTACGCGATAGTACTGGAGCATTACCACTCTACACACTATTCCGAGAGAGGCCGCCCGGATGTCCTAGACATCGCGATCATCAAAAGGGTGACACACGACCCAGTTGCAACGGCTCATATGGCCCTGTCCTCTGATCACCTGCCAGTAATCTTCGATCTGAGCATGGATTTCGCAGCACCACCTGAAGGACGCAAGACCTACTTCAGCACCGACTGGGAACACTTCTGGGGGCACCTGTCAGAGACACTCGCCGCGGTGCCAGACCCTGATATCGATAGCGTGGATGCTACACTCGCAGCGTCCACGCCTCTCGCGATCAGCAACGCAGCAGAGACGTCAGAAGCCGCAGGATTTCTCCCGCCAGCTACCGCCGGACATCCTGCAGATAATCCGGGAGAAGAATCAGCTGGTCCGAGAGTGGCACGTCACCCGACAGGAGGCGACGAAAAATCGGATCAACCGAATGCGCCGCGCCACGCGGTCGTGGAACACAGGAACAGTGACTGGGCTGGGAGAATAGCGACCCTGAACATCGCAAGCAACCAAGTAGCTCCTTCGCAGGAGGCAACGAGCCCGACCGCTTCACGTCGGACAGCATGCAGTGGCCGAGCCTAACGCCAAACCTGGGGTACTGGCCGGTACCTTCGCTACCAACTTCACGCTAGTTGAAGAAAACGACCATAGCCGAATGGTGGAAGATAGGCTCCGTTCATAACTCGCGGCAGAAGGAGGACCTCATGGAACCCACAATGGAATAAGAGGCAGGTACTGCACCTCGACCCGCGCAAAGTGGGTGTGTGCTACAACGTCGGGGGTGCAATCCTGAAGGAGTTCCCCCCGGAGGCTGTGAAACTACTCACGAAGATGTTCAACGCCATCCTTGGGGCCGGCCACTAACCATCAACCTGGAAACATGCGGAGGTGGCGGCGATCCCTACGGCTGGCGAAAAATTACCTGCCCATCAGCCTCCTATCTACAGCCTCAAAGGTACTTGAGCGAACCTACGTCAGGAGGTTGCGCCGTCACGTCGGAGAAGAAGGCCAGATTCCCAACGAGCAGTTCGTCTTCAGGAGGGGGCACAGGACCACACACCAACTGCTTCGACTAGTGAAGCAGGCGATGGGAGGACTTCTAGACGTTTCCCGCGCATTGGACAGCGTGTGGCACGATGGACTAGTCTGCAAGTTACTAGTACAGGGAGTTCCGGAGTCCACGCCCACTTGATCCACTCCTACCTGACGGGGCGTATCTTCCATGTGAAGATAGAAGACGGGAAATAGCCGCCGGAGTCCCTCAGGGCTCAGTATTGGTGCCCCTCTTGTGTGCCCTATTCAGGGCGGACATGCCGCGAACGCAACGGAAGCAGCCAGGTCTGTATGCCGATGGTACAGCACTGTACACCAAGAGAATTGACCCACATCTGATGACAGCAAATAGCCTACAACGAGGTAGGAGCTTGGGCCACCAAGTGGCGGCTCAAGTTCAATGCAGCAAGGATCCAGGAGCTGATCTTCACGAGGAAACGTATACCTGAAGTTCTGCCACCAATCCGCATCATGGGATGCCCCAACCCTTGGTCGAACAGCGGCCGCAACCTGGGCGTCACACTTGTTCGGCGCCTTACGTGGAAGACTGTAATGGTACTTGAATTACGTAACCATTACGGCACCTTAACTCAACCTCTCGATACCAGCGATATTCTACTGTGTTTCTGTTAACTACTTAACATATTTCTGAGACAAGATTCAGATTTGATTTCATTAATGTAGAGGTACTTCGATACATCGGTACGTTTATGTTGCAATGATATTATTCTTATGTGTATTCTTTCTTTTGTCACTATGATCTTTGACGTACTTGTAACTCTGATTTTTGGGCGCGTAAGCGATTAGTAGTGAGTAGTTAGAGAGTCAGACCTTGAAAAAGTCAAGTTTTGGGGACGTCAAGTTAGAAAGACGCATAACGTAGTCAGCTTATTGTGAACTTTAACAGTAAGGAAGATGTTTTCAAGTATGTTTTGTATTGTGAAGTGATGTTTTGTGTGTTACGTGGTATTGCAATAAAAGCAATTAAAAGGAAGTGTAACTTAAATTCGGAGTGCTGATTATTTTTTTGTGGTAACTTTGAAAGGTTTAATCTTCAAGAATGGTTTGTGAAGCGCATCTACAAAACTTTTGAATATAGCAGAATAAAACCTAGGCCTCTTTGCATCCGAGCTTGGAATCATCACCACCTAAATTTTCGACGATTGAGCCATGATTTTACAACGAGACCAGCGTGGGAAACACGGAAATATGAGTGCCCAGTTTACTCATTATTACATGAAATGACTTTATTAACTGTGCTCTAATGACACCTGCCACACAATAACTTTGTTGTTGCCCGAAAATTCAGTATTTAGCAGCGTGAGCAACACCACAATCATTACTAAATTTTGACCTTTGTTGCAGTAGGGTTGTTAGAAGACACACATCACCGAAATACGGGGTAAGGCGTGTGGCAGAATGCGCCTCCTCTACCTCTTCCTCAGTCCCACGATCACACTCTCTCCACACAGCGGATAGACGTTGTAACTGGCACTATCAGGCCCGTGCTGGAATACGCCGCAGCGGTGTGGGGGAATGCCGCCGAGACTCATACCAGCAGTCCCTAGAAGATCCAGAACAGGTGCCTGCGACTGGCACTACATATTCCGCGTGACTTCAGCACGGCCGAACTACATCGGCTAATGGACGTACCGATGCTGAAGGATCGCTTCAAGCTGTCGGCGAGACTCTTCTTTGCCGTCACTAGAAGATCTACAAATCCTCTCATCAGGAATCTGGGAAATCAGATTCACTGGCGAAAGACAACGAGATGGCCCGGCTTGCTACGTGCAACGCTGCTCAGTCAGCAAGTGGAAAGAAATGGAACAGTCTCAAACAAGAAGAAATAAACCAAGACGCGATGAACTGAAAATCAGCCACAGGAAGAAGAAGGAAAAAGCAGCTAGACCTGCTAACCCTTCAACCCAACTAATCTCCAGCTTCGAGATGACACAAAGCGAGCAATCGCGTCTGGGTGTTCCCTCGTAGGTCCGCGCCCAGAGAGGTTTGCCACCGGCGTTTCGGAGGTTCCTTCCCCTGCCCTCGAAGTCAGTGATGATGGCAACAAGGTCGATTGCCGAAATATTGTGTCCTTTGTACCCTCACACCAGGCTGTTCACCCAAGATTTATTTCCTCATGAAATACGACTGGAGAAATTGAAGAATCATATTGTTTATTTTGAACCCAAATCCTGTGACACTGAGGTCAGCTACTTTACGCACTTCTTACATTCATCCAGGAAAGCTATGTGGTCTGCGAACTATGACAGTGGCATCTGTTCCTTTCACGCTCCTACTTGTATTGATGGCGTGCTTCCGGGATCCCCTGCAGCGCTGCTAACCCGCAACGTAGCAGCGCTAAGCGGAGCATCTCTCCAGCTCCGCAGGCGCACCGGCCGAAGTCAGACGAACGTCACCCGACCTGCAGGAAGCACGCTAGTACAGAGGGCCCTCACCATTGGAGGCCGCAACATCTACGGACCTTTTGGTGGATCCTCCGAGCCATTTTCGTGAGCCAGTCGGAGCTCACATAGCTGGACCATTAGCTATCCTGTAGCCATCCGCTGCGCGGGTATGACTGTCCCCGGCCGGCGAGCAGCATGCAGTTTCGTCTCTGCCATCATAACTGGAAGGTCGCCAGCACCATGCCACCGCCCGAAAACGACGTTGCCCTTGTCACCCAAGACCAACGCTTATTCCACTGCTCTGGCGGTGGATTCCTGCCTACTGTTGATGTCTACGGAGGTAGTCTGTTTCGTATGCCAGTGAACTTTTCACATAGTCTCGCACAGAGATTGACTAGTGTAGTTTTTTCCCAAAGTCTTAAGATGTCAAAGAAGTCATTCCTTTATTATCAAGAAAAACTTTACGAGGACCATTCGGGAAGTAAGATCCGATCGAACGCGGAATGGAAACCACAGTGAAAATCAAAAATGTTTTATTTGCAACAGTTAGCTACACCTTCCAGATATTCTTCACATAGTCGCCGCTCCGACTGAGACGTCTGTCGTAGCGTTGTACCAACTTTTCAGTACCCTCGTCATAGAAGACAGCCGTCTGTGCTTTCTCCCAATTCTCTATGCTGATTTGCAGCTTGTTGTCTGTGCCAAAACGTTGTTGTCTTCATATCCCCAGGTTCCGTAGGCAGAAATGAAACTCAGGGGGAACCATGTCCGGGCTGTGTGGTGGATGACCAAATACTTCCCATCGTAAATGCTGGAAGAGAGTCCTCACTGTCCCTGCAGTACACGGCCAATAAATGTAATGAAGAAGGAAATGCATGACAGTTACGTTGTATGGGGTGCATGAAATCAGGCGAAATCTCTCACAGACACACATACTTGGCGGGAGACATTATTTTCTCGACAACTTTATTAGCTCACTGGTCTCTCAGAACTGAAAAGACTGACGTGGAGCGATCGGCGAACATATTGGAGATAGTGTCCTACTCGTCCACGCAAAAAATCATCGGGTTTTCGCTGTTGTTTCCATTTCACGACAGATCGCACCTTACTTTCCGAACAGCCCTCGTATATTGTGAACAGAAATTGATAGTGCCCATAAACTGATTTTTGAGTATCATTAACTGACTTACTATGAAAGTGCCCCAAGCCGGGCCACTTCATAAATAAATACGATAAATATAAAGTTCTCGGTAAGTTAATTGTATACTCTTTAAAATCATACCTCTTTCTACTGGAAGGAGTGTATGCCACCAGCTAGTCATGCTATAGCTGTATATACGCTTGGCCCATTTATTCTTGTATATTTATTCTGCAATTTTGTTCCAGTGCTTTCATTGCGTTAATGAGCAGAAACACTTGGTAAGCTACGCAAAAACACATCAATAGCTTGCTGTCACAAACACAAAAATATATTACTCTCATATGGACCAATGTTGGATATTTAGATACCATAGTTTGCTTTAATGAACGTAATGAAACCTTAGGATACCATTGTTAATCATTTACTGAAACGTACGTCTGTCAAGACTCTCAGTAACTTAAGTTTCTCTAAAATGCTATGCTACCTGGTATATTCCATTCCTTCGGAATATCGTTGCCAAATAATAACGCCAAACCCCGCTATATTATCTTTGATGGCCCATCGTTCTTTGCTAAAAATCAAAAGAATACGGTACTCTAGCCTATACGTTTTGCATCACTAGTCCTCTTAAATCATCGTTATAATCACGTATTAGTACAATTTGTGACCATATGTGGTGCCGTCTGTAGAGTGTTCCATGAAAGCTTCAATCAAGACAGTAAAAATAAATAATCTTGTGATCACCAAACAGCAAGGAGGCTGAAATTTAAAAAACTGACTTGAGTTTGGTTTCACTATGTTCATATAAACGTGTAAGCTTTGCGCTGTGTTACAAGAATGAGCTACTAATCTAGTTAGCCATGCTGTATAATATGAATGTTTATGCCCCTGAAACAAATGATAACCACAAAATAGGAAACTCGGTCCGACGACAAATGATTAACGAAGTGTGCACAGATACACACGTACACAGTTACTTAATATGACCTCAACGGTAATGAATACGCATAGCTTTGTTTTGACAACACCCTATAATAGGTAAATACACATCAAACAGTGCGCAGATGACCTATCTGTTTAGCGGCCTGACCCATAAATCATCATCATCATCATCAAAGACATGTGCAAAAGTTATATAGTGTGGTATGGTTTCAGATAATATCCAAATGCATTGCAGTGGATTTATAATCGAAAATAATTGTGAAATGCGTCCATAAATCAAGAAGATCATGTCATAATTTAAGAATCAAGTCTCCTCAATCTATCTTACGTTCCACGAAATACCTTATCATTAGACAAAAACACAATGCATATATTTTCCAAGTCGTCGGCAATTTAGCACAGCGTCCAGTGACACACATTTCTTCACCTGTAATTTAATTCACGCAACGAGGCGGCATTTACAATACCTTTAATGGGCTGCACTAGTAAGGAACGATTGAATGATTTCCCCAACCATGTCATGACTCTTTACTGCCATTTCGGACCTGCAGCAGTAGGTCTTCACAAGGTCGTGGCGCAGCCGCGTGTAACTACTTGACATACGATAATAAGGGAATGACTTAACGGAGAGCGAAATAATTCGGAGGAACGTTGCAGATATCATATATACTGTTCTCAAAATACGGCTGCGGAACCGCATAGACCATACGGTGCTCATATAATGTAGTATGAATATAAATTGTAGAGAAAGGTAACTAAATGTTTATCAAGACATGACCTCCAACAAGAAAGTAAGGATTTATAACGCAGGAAGGAAGACGACATACTTTTTGCTTGTATATGAAATTATAGAGAGGATATAAAATGTAGGCTGGCAATGGCAAGGAACGCGTTTCTGAAGAAGAGAAATTTGTTAACATCCAGTATTGATTTAAGTGTCAGGAAGTCATTTCTGAAAGTATTCGTATGGAGTGTAGCCATGTATGGAAGTGAAACATGGACAATAAATAGTTTGGACCAGAAGAGAGTAGAAGCTTTCGAAATGTGGTGCTACAGAAGAATGCTGAAGATTAGATGGGTAGATCACATAGCTAATGAGGAAGTATTGAATAGGATTGGGGAGAAGAGAAGTTTGTGGCACAACTTGACCAGAAGAAGGGATCGGTTGGTAGGACATGTTCTGAGGCATCAAGGGATCACCAGTTTAGTATTGGATGGCAGCGTGGAGGGTAAAAATCGTAGAGGGAGACCAAGAGATGAATACACTAAGCAGATTCAGAAGGATGTAGGTTGCAGTAGGTACTGGGAGATGAAAAAGCTTGCACAGGATAGAGTAGCATGGAGAGCTGCATCAAACCAGTCTCAGGACTGAAGACCACAACAACAACATGAAATTACGACGGGAATATTGAGATTTTTCAAAACGACAGTAACCACACGAGATTGAGTTAGGGCGTTCAAATTGCACCGTTGGCCGAGGGGCATGATAGGAATTAGTATGGTTTGGTTTACCGACGAATCCCACTTTTATTTGGATGGGTTCCTCAGTAAGCAACTTGGTGGACAGAGAATCAGCATTTCGCGATTGAGAAGTCTCGTCGCCCTTAATGGGTGATTGTGTGGTGGGCAATCTCCAGTCAGGAATAATCGATGCGATATTCCTTGATGGCACCGTGAATACTGAACGGTACGTGAAGGTTTTGAAAGATGATTCCATACCCATTATCCAAGGTGACCCTGATTTCGACAAGATTTGCTTTATGCAAGACGGAGCTCGATCCCATGGAAACACGAAATAATTTGATGTCCTGAAGGAGCACTTTGAGGACCGCATTCTGGCTCTGTGGTACCCAGTGGCCTCTGGCCTGACCCTCGATTGGCTGCTATATTCTCTGGATCTGAACAAATGCGACTATCATTTGTGAGGCTATATTAAACACAAGGTGTACTGCAATAATCCCAAAACAATTTCTGAGATGAAAACAGCCATTCAGGAGGTTATCGACAGTATCGATGTTCCGACACTTTAGCGAGTCATGCAGAATTTCGCTATTCGTGTGTGCCACATCATCGCCAATGATGGCAGGCATATTGAACGTTTCATAACATAAATCTGAATATGCGTAGTGATGTTTACATGTTGGATAAAGTGTGTTCACGCCATAGTTTGTAACTAATTTACCTTTGTTTCACACAGTTCTATAATTGTGTCCTTATCGTAATTTTTTTTCTCATCGCCATTTTCACTGTTCATTTTACTGACAAGTAACACAAAATAAAAGTTATATTGCAATTACTAAACATTTTGTGGTTGATATTTACTGTTGTGCAGCTCAGTCGTTACGCATATCTGCTTCATTTGTGCATGTTTTATGAAGACACTTCTTACACTGTCCACTCAAGGTTGTTTCCTTTTTTCATCGTAGTACTTTCGTTTACACGCAGCACAGTCATGTCTTCAGCCGTCGGTCTCACATTTCTCACTCGTTTGGCAGTAGGAGTTTTATTTCGTGTCAGTCCGTTTCAGTTGCGCTGATTTCAGACTTTGTAGAATTTACTGATCTGTCGACACCGAAGACGTTTTCTTTCTTCTATTCTCAGGGGTTTGCATAATTGATACCTGTGCATATTTTACAAACGAGCTGTAGGTCCTTGCTTTAGCTGCAACATATAATATGCAATTTCTACGCTTACAGATTCGTTAGGAGTGTTAGGTCCTGGATTTCAAGACCCACTAAGAGTAACGGATCCATTAGGATGCTTGTCCGTAATTTCTAAGTAACGTCTGCAAATAAATAAACGTACGAGAGATGTATCGCTAGTGTCCATCTTAACCAAAAAAGAAAAGAAATGTGGCGTCTTTCCCAGGCACCGGTGTGAGATGATAGTTGAAATATGTGTTACACTATGACAGCAAACGGCAAGTAACTGGACGCACACATAGTTCAAGACACAGAGTACATGAAAATTCTCTCTCAGAACTGGTTAAAATTTATAGAAGTCGCTGTTATTGTTTTCCGATATATCTGCGGTTATTTTACTGCTTAAATTATAACACATACCACATTTTGTTGGCTCCCAAACACGAAAAATATCTGATACACCTATACCTACCCCTTTAACCTCAAGTCTTGTACTGCAGGAAGCACTGGCCTGCTAGATACTGCTCTCTCTTGACACACTGAAGTAACACCAGTAAATAAGCGTCATAACCCGACCACCACCTTCTAAGCAACGGATTGAAGAAGCATAACTCGCTCCTGTAAATGAGCCTTTGTGTCGCCATGCAAACGATCACATTTCGGGTTGTAATTCAGTGCACGTTCTATGTTCGGAATGACCGATGATGACTACGTGAATATTTAGAACACAGACTTACAATCTACATGTAGCTTATTCGTCGTCACGCCAACAATATGTAAATGTCTGACCCGCGATGTACATCACTGCTGGGCTCAACTGCAGTACCCCGAAAAAAAAACAGCCGAGAGCGCAACCAGAAACAGTCAGATCGGAATGTCTGTTCCCGTTGTAGCTATGTCGCCCCGTGGCTAGCCAGCCGCGAACGTATCCTACTGTTTGAAGGCCCGAGCACCAGTCCCAAGACACAAACGTAATACACTGGAGACACAATGAGACATTTCGAAGTGCTATCGTAGCTGATCGTGGTACGACCTACTAAAATATTGCAAAGCAAATATGTTAAGGACAGAAAGTGGAAGTGAAACAGCGACTTCCAAACGTAAAGCGCCATTTCATGAGAGTAAGATCTTCGTGGGAATGGAAAAGTGGGTGACGCATTAAGGAACGCTGTAATGGCGTTAATATCAAGCTCAACAGCTACCAAATAAGAAGAAAAACGTTTTAAACTACGTGTTTAGTAATAAAAAATTACAACCGGAATGGCCCCGAAACCATAGAAAGTAAAGCTACAAAAGCACACTATTCCGCAAGTCCTGTTATCCTCCATATTATCAAAGTAGTCAACTACGGTCGCCTGGCAACCACTTGCCTAGCGAAATCTTAACTGTCGCAGTTGCGTGAGACAAAGTACGTCGCATGTTACCTTCGTACGCCCGTTCCGAACGCTTTATCACGTCAGAAATGAGAGGGTTGCATGAGGTGTGGCCCTATGTTCAGTAGTGACTGAGCGAATGCTCTCTGGTTTGTTTCTCGGTCGCATCTCGTCTTTTTGTGGTTTCGCTACGTGAGCAGCGATGTCATTCATATAGAAGAACCACGTTTGAAAACAAGTATAAATTCACCGGAATTTTCTCGCATCCGAAATGATGGTATAGAAATCGAGTTAAGCGAGAAATAGAATTCGTGCATACATTTTTTAACTTTGTTGTTCGTCGTTGGAAACACCAATAAAATAGCGGTTCAAGAAGTGGATACTGCGGGAGGGGTACACGGAAATAATAAAATCAAGCAAGAGACATCACGCTTTTATCGTGCTCCTCCGTCGATATGTTATATCTGTTGTGTCGTACTTTTCATACAACCACCGAAGGAGATTATTTCTAGTGCGTTTAGGTTATACTATTAGAGGAGAAATGATTAGTAAAAGGAACACACCCATTTATTTAGGAATACTCAACTTTTTACAAAGCGGCTCAGGCAGCAGATCCTGAAATTCAACTACTATTCCAGAAGCTAAGGCTGGATAATAAACAGTTCTTGTCGCACTAGAGCGTTCACTGAAGACGTGTTGGAGTGGACTCACTAGAAGCAGACGATGTGGCGCGAAGTACACAAGTAGAAGGCGGTCTTCTCGGTTGGCGAAATGACCTGGGACCTACCCGCTCAGCTGTGGTGCCGGCGGCCTGACCACTGCGACTTCTTGGTGCAGTAATTGATAGGCCATAAGCCGTCTCTAGAATTAGTTGTCGACCTAACGACGACTGTGGCGGTGCCTGGTGGTACGTGCTGTGCTTGCGGCCCCACAATATCCAACTGCAGCCGGCCGGTGTGGCCCTGCGGTTCTAGGCGTTTCAGTCTGGAACCGCACGATCACTACGGTCGCAGGTTCGAATCCTGCCTCGGGCATGGATGTGTGTGATGTCCTTAGGATAGTTAGGTTTAAGTTGTTCTAAGTTCTAGGGGACTGATGACCTCAGATGTGAAGTCCCAAGTGCTCAGAGCCATAAGAACCATTTTTTTCCAACTGCAGTCACTTGTTGGTCATTAGAAGCCGCAAAGCTACAAAACCACCGGAATGAGTACTGCCACTGACACCGGCTTTCCCAAATATTCCCAAACGTTTTCTTGGGATTAAAATCAGACCATTCAGCGGACCAGTCGTTGTGTGACGTGGTTCATGAGGTAATGTTCATGACGGCATGGTTACAAACAAGTCGGAACAAGATACCTGTTGATCGAACAGTTCAAATGGTTCAAATGGCTCTGAGCACTATGGGACTTATCATCTATGGTCATTAGTCCCCTAGAACTTAGAACTACTTAAACCTAACTAACCTAAGGACATAACACAACACCCAGTCATCACGAGGCAGAGAAAATCCCTGACCCCGCCGGGAATCGAACCCGGGAACCCGGGCGCGGGATGTGAGAACGCTACCGCACGACTGATCGAACACTCCAGGGATCATTTCCACAATGTCCCGTACCCTTTATGCTTAACTTTTAAGACAATGTTGTATGCTCCATCTGTAAGAAGTTTCAACACAAGGGCGGACAGCGTTCGATGCTTCGCGTATCCAGTGGCAGACCTATCTGCACTCAGGATGCACTCTGTTTTTATGACATTTGCTTATCAGTTGTGTTTGCACGGGGGTGATAGTGGATGGTGAAGCTGCCTGCGAGATGGCCCGCACTGAACTGTTGAAGGAGAGGCTGTACTGAGATCGTTTCTCCACTATTATAGATGCAGATACTCGATGGCACTCCCAGTCGTTACAGATCAGTTGACCGTGGCGAGCAGAGCTCTACCTGAATGCCTATGATCACCGTATACGCTCTGGTAAGAGGACACATTCTCGTATGTCGAGTCCCAAAGGGCGGTAAAGAGTAAATATTTTAGCGTGTCTCGGCTCACACTGATATAAATTGATTTTCATGTTTATTATGCAGCTGCATGATGGAAAACAGCGCACTGTGCGCTGATGGGGGGACTGGCTGAGACAGGAACGCGACAGCGAGTTGAGTGATGCACTCTGTAGCAAATAATACATGCCGCGCTGAAAACATTCTCGCTAATGCTGTTGCGTCAATATTGTAACCGTGACTGACTTAATGAGGTTTGAGGACGCAAATACATTACACAGAGTTAGCTTTTCACTGCTCCGATATTCACAGGATTATATCGGTCAAATTTTCCAGTTGTCTGTACATGATATAAGTAGCCACTGTATCAATAGTATGTTAATACTGAAACTGTGAATGCAGCTAGTGAAAAGCTTCGCTGTACCCGTTTGATTTTATTCATTTAAAACATCAACTGTAGGGCTCTCGTCCATTTCTTGCTTACATTTGGGATGTAGGCCTGCAAGCATGTTCCTCTACAGCGACACCTACACACATACTCCGCAAACCACAGTACGTAGCAAGGCGGAGGGTACCTCGTAGCACTTAAGTCCTTTCCTCTCCTGACCCACACACAGACTGAGCGAAGAAGAAAATAGTGCCTCTACGTGTGCGTACTAGTCCTAATGTCTCGCATCTTACCTTCTTGGTCTTTACGCGACATATAGGTTGGCGCCAGCAGAGTCCAGCAGTCTGCCTCAAATGCTGCTTCATTAAATTTACATATCTCGTCGGTAACAAATATACCAGCGCCCTCGGAGTCGCTTCGACTTCTTCCTTTAATCTGACCTGGTGGGGACCCCGAACACTCGAACAGTGCTCACTATGGGACGCTCTAGCATTCTATACGCCGTCTCCTTTATGGATGAGCTATTCTTTCCCGAAATTCTCCCAATAAAACGAAATCGAGCATTCGGCTTCCATATTACCAACTGGACACGCTCTTCCTCTTTCTCACTTCGCAACGTTACCCCTTGATACCTAAGTGAAGTGACTTTCTCAAGCTGCACCCTACGAATACTGTATTCAGACGTTACAAGAATATTTCTCCTTCTCATTCTCATTAACTTACTTTTTTTTTACAGTTAGAGCAAGCTGCCATTTCTAAAACAAACTAGAAATTTGGTGTAAGTCATTTCGTATCTTTCTACAATCACTCAAAGACGACGCATTCCAGTATACCACAGCGTCATCAACAAAGAGCCATAAATTGTCACTGACCCCGTCCGTCAGGTCATTTACATATATAGACAATAAAATCAGTCCTACAGCACTCCCCTGGAGCACTCCTGACGATACCCTTGCCTCTGAAGAACACTCGCCGCCGAGGACATCAAAACGTGTTTTATTAATTAAAAACCACTCACATATCCGGAAACCTAAACCTTATAGGCAGACTGTCAACTATCGGCAGTAGGGCACCGTGCCAAATGCTTCCCGGAAGTCTAGAAATATAGAAATTTCCCATTATCCATGGTTTTCAGGATATCATGTGAGAAAAGGACAAACTGAGTATTGCACGAGCGATGCTTTCTAAAGCCGTTCTGATCTATGGGCAAAATATTTTCTTATATTGAAACTCAGGAAGTGTTCAAGAATTCTGCCGCAAACCGAGGTTAAGGGTACAGATCTGTATTAATGCTGGTCAGTTCTTTTATCTTCCTTTCATACAGGAGTCACCTGCACTTGTTTCCATTCGCTTGCCACTTTTCGTGATAAATGCAGGCTAAGGAAGGAACCACTAGTGAAATCGAACTGGGATTCCATCTGAAATATGCAGCTTATAATTTTCAACTATTTCACTTTGTCCTCTATGACCGGGATGCCAATTTCTACGTTCTTCATGTGGGAGTTAGAACTTAGTCTCTGGTAATAATGCTGTACATAATAATGGAAATAAAAGTGGGGATAGATAAACGTCGAAAAATGAAACACAACAAGGCTGAAAATGAAATCAAGTAGTAACACAATATTTTTCGTATAGGAGATAACACAAGGAATTAACAGCTGCAAGGAGGAAGTGAGAGAAGAAAAGCGGTCTTAGCAGCACAAGAAGCTCGCCTATGCGACCGAAATTGTTCGAATAGCATCCAACAGGATGGTGACGCAAGAGACCAGAATAGCGGACAGTGTAAACCGCTTACAACAGGAATTTTCCATATTCGTAAATTTCCAGGATGTGTTTAACGCTGTGCCCCACTGAAGACTGTTGATGAAGGTCCGATCGTGAGGAATCGGATTACGGGAACGTGAGTGGCCTGCAGACAAGTTAGGTAATAGAGCCCAATGCGTTGTCCTCGACGGGGTGTGCTCATCAGAGTCAAGCGTATCGTCAGGGCTTCCCAAGGACAGTGTGATAGGTGCGTTCTGCTTATTTATATACATCTGACGGACAGGGTGAGAAAACATCTGTGACTATTTGCTGATGAAGCCGTAGTGTAAGGGAAAACGTCGTCGTTAAATGACACTAAGAGAAAACAGAATGAGTTATAGAGAATTTCTGTTTGGTGAGATGAATAGCAGCTTGCTGTAAATGTAGAAAAAGTATAAGGTGATGTTGGGTAGGAGAAACGATGCTGTAATATTGGAATATGATGTTAGTGGTGAGCTGATTGCCACAGTCACGTCAATGAAATATGTAGGCATAACGTTGTTATGCGATATGAAATAGTACCATTACGCACGGTCTGTGTCAGGGAAGGCGAATCATCAACATCGGTGTATTGGGAGAATTTAGAAAAACGTAGGTCATCAATCTAGGAGAACGTGTATAGAAAACTGCTACCACCAACTGGTATGTACTGTTCGAATCTTTGGGATCCCCGACAAACGTTATTAAATGAAGACATTGTAGCAATTCAAAAGACATGGTGCTACATTTGTGACTGGTAGGTTGGTTCATCACGCGAGTATTACGCAGATTCTTAGAGAACTCAAATAACAACCACCGTAGGGAAGATGACGTTATTTTCGTTAAACACAAATGAGAAAATTTACAGAACCGCCAGCTGCAGGGGGATTCCACTGCCGCACCTCTATATTTTGCACAAGGACCACGAAGACACGAAAAGAGAAATTGGCGTGGCACAGAGGTGTGTAGACAGTCGTGTTTTGTCACTCCATTTGTTAGTTTATCAAGGAAGGGAACGACTAGTAATGGTAAAAAGTACCCTCCTCCACGAACCCTACGATGACCTTCATAGTGTGTCTGTAGATGCAGGTAAGTAGTATTATCGAAGAGGAAGTTATAGAATGATGGTAGATTCTCATATAGGAATTCTACAAAAATTAGAATTGGGTCGGACATATATAATCTAAGACAAAAATAGATAAGTAAATACATCGAAAAAAGAATATTCCGGCCTAACGACAAGCGCCGATACGTGGATCAAGAATGCTGCAGCAGAGAAGGCTGTGAGACGACGTCAGCCAATGGCCCGCTGGCTGGGACCACACCACGACAGGGGCGGCCTCTACACGAAGAGAACATAAGCGCCGCTCCTGCCAACGTCAGAAGAAGGACACTATAAGAGAGCACTACGAAAGCAGTTATTAGTGATCCATTCCACTGCTTACATGAACGTAGTGTAGAGTGGAGGACACTGTTTACATGTCGCCAAACGCTTGTGACAACTCTTTGTAAATCCGAAGTTAAGTATTGCCAATCTTCTTTATTGTAATAAAAACTATTAATGTAATTTGCTAGAATTGTTGTATAGCTATTCGAGAAAGCAGCATCCTTTAGGCACCCTCTAAGAGGCAAGTGGGCAGCAACCCACTAAGAAATAAAAAAAAGTCACACCGGGTCAGAATTTTGCAAATGGGTCAGAAATTGATATTCAGATATGTACTGACGGAAAGTGCTAAACTGTGTGAACTTGGCGGTCAATGGGCGAATGTATGACGCTGTGGTGCAATTCACCGCGCAAGTGGCATGGATACTAAAATGGGACATACAAGGGCGTAAAGTCTTTGCGAACTTCATTCCGTGTACTCAGGTGGATGGTAACTGAGCGTGAACAATATTCGCAGATTTCACCATTTGAGATAGGACGCTTACTTGGGCTCACAGAAGCTTGTTGGCGTAACCGGTGACTCGCTAGACATTTGACCAGGAGATACGTCACTGTCGATGATCTTGGCGCGAAAGGGTGAACGATGGGCGAGGACAGCGTCACGAAGGAAGCTCTCGACTAGAGAGACGACGGCACGTGAGGACTGGCTACTCACAGACCTGCATCTACACCTACATCACACTATGCAAGCCACCTGGTGGTGTGTGGCGGAGGGTACTTATTGTACCACTAACTGAGCATTCCTGCCCTGCTCCACTCGCAAGTAGCGCATGCGGAGAATGATTGGTAAGCCTTCGTATTGGCTCTAATTTCTCGAATTCTTTCCTCATGGCCATGACGAGAGACGTATGTAGGGGGAAGTTATATGTTGCCCCGGAAAGCGCTCTCTCAAAATTTCAGTAATAAATCTCTCCGTGATGCACAACGCCTCTTTTGTAACGGCTGCCAGTGGAGTATCTTGAGCAAATACGCAACGCTCTTGTTCCTACTAAACGATCCAGTGTTGAAACGTGTCGCTAATACTTGGATCTTCTCTATCTCTTCTATCTGTGCTATCAGGTAGGGATCCCCCAATCCTCAGGAATGGGTCAAATAAGCGCCTTATAAGTCACTTCCTTCGTGGATGAGTTACATTTCCTTAAGATTCTTCCTATGGATGTGTGTCTGCAATCTGCTTTTCCCACTATTTGTTTTGTATGGTCACTCCACTTAAGGTCACTCCGGACAGTTACTCCCAGATATTCTGCGGGAGAAACTGTTTCTAGCGGCTTGTCATCAATAGTGTAGCTATATAACAGTAGATTTCTTTTCCTATACATCCGCAATATGTTACATTTATTTACGTTCAGGGTCAACTGCCAGATCCTGTACCATCCATCGGTTCTCTAGAGTTCAGTTTTCAAATCGTTACTACCTTCTGGCATTGTTACTTTGTTATAGACAACCGCATCATCTGGGAACAGCGTTAGAGGGCATCAGGTGCTTTCTACTAGATCATTTATGCGTATTATAAACAGTAACGGTCCTATCACACTTCCTTGGGGTACACCGGAAATTACCTTCATACACTTCGGTATGTTCCGTTAAGAGCTACGTGTTGAGTTCTGTCTGCAGGGAAGTCTTGAGTCCAGTCGCAAGTCTGCTCCGATACTCGACAAGATCGTACTTTTTTCGCTAAACGGCAGAGCGGGACGGTGTCAAACGCCCTTTTGAAATCAAGGAACACGGCATCAAGCTGAGCGCCTTTGTCCACTGCTCTGTGGATCTCACGGAAAGACAGAGCGAGCTGAGTTTCACATCATCTCTGTTTGCGGAATCCATGTTGATTTCTATAGAGATTTTCGTTCTCCAAGAACGTCATAACCCATGAACATGAAACGTGTTCTATAGTTCTACAACAGATGGAAGTGAGCGACATAGGTCTATAATTGTGTGCATCCGCCCTAAGGCCCTTCTTTAAAACGGGAATTCTTGCACTTTCTCCCAGTCGTTAGGTACCCTTCGTTGCTCAAGCAATTATTGCTAGAAGGGGAGCAAGTTCTTTCGAATAATCTTTGTAGAATCTTATAGGTATCTCATCTGGTCTATCTCATCTGTTCCTGACGCCTTACTACTACTAAACGATTGTAGTTGTTTTTCCATTCCACGGTCGATTATCTCAATATCTACCATTCCGATGTTCGTACGAAGATTGAAAGGAGTGAGCGTCCTACTATCTTCCGCGATGAAACAGTTTTGGGAGACGGAATTCAGTTATTTCGGCCTTCTCTCTGTCATCTTCCGTTTCGGCACAAGTATAGTTAGTGAGCAAATGAATATATGATTTTGACTGACATACTGATTTTACATACGAGCAAAACTTCTTACGGTTTTTACTCAGACCGGTTGACAAAGTTTTACTTTCAAAGACCTTGCACGCTTCTCTCATTGCTCTCCTTATTCTCATTTTCGCTTCGTTCAGCTTTTGTTTTGTCAGCTAAGTTTTAACTGGTCTTGAATCTGAATTGAAGTTCTCTTTGTTTATGTATCAGTTTTCTAACATGGCTATTATACTATGGTGGATCTCTCTAGTCGATTCAGACGTCACACGGAACATATTTGCCTACGGCATACTGCACGATTCGTTTGAATTTCTTACATTTGTTTTCCACATCTTCGTCCTCATCACTGAATATTTGATTCTGATTGAAATTTGTATCCTGTCACTCCTGCTAAGCAAAAATATCTTACTACCTTTCTTAACAAACATTGTCAACCCCGTTGCCACAGATGCTATCATAGCCTTATGTTCAGCCGGCCGGAGTGGCCGTGCGGTTCTAGGCGCTACAGTCTGGGACCGCGTGACCGCTACGGTCGCAGGTTCGAATCCTGCCTCGGGCATTGATGTGTGTGACGTCCTTAGGTTAGTTAGGTTTAATTAGTTCTAAGTTCTAGGCGACTGATGACCTCAGAAGTTAAGTCGCACAGTGCTCAGAGCCATAGCCTTATGTTCAGTGATTCCTTCCGCTGCGTTAACTGACACTATAAGTTAGGATCTTTTTGCTGTCAGGAGGTCTAAGACGTTATCCTCACGAGTTGCTTCTCTAACTACCTGTTCTTACTAATTTTCGGACACGACATCCAGAACAATATCACACGAATCCCTGCCTCTAGCACCAATTTTGATAGCATAACACCTCCAATCTATACCTGACAAGTTGAAGTCACACCCTATAACAACGGCATGATCAGAAAAATTACCAACGATATTCTGTGAGTCCTGTCTGAAGCGCCTTACCACTAGAGCTGCTGACCTAGGCGGTCTGTAAAAGCATCCGATTATCATTTTTGACCGATGTTTGATAGCTTCACTCGGATTAATTCAAAATCGGAATCCATGATAACCTCGCTAGATGTTATCGAATTCTTTACTTCAATTAACATGTCGCCACCTCTGTCGACTAACGTATCTTTGCGATAAATATTCCAATGTGAACTTAGGATTTCAACCAAAATTCTGTTCCTAATATTATCTGTGCTTTATAACTTTCCGTAGTGATAATCCGCACCTCGTGGTCGTGCGGTAGCGTTCTCGCTTCCCGCGCCCGGGTTCGATTCCCGGCGGGTTCAGGAATTTTCTTTGCCTCGTGATGACTGTGTGTTGTGTGATGTCCTTAGGTTACTTAGATTTAAGTAGTTCTAAGTTATAGGGTACTGATGACCACAGATGTTAAGTCCCATAGTGCTCTGAGCCATTTGAATCATTTTTTTTCGTAAGCGATACTATTTCTGGGACCTTTCCTTGGATGCTCCTGCAGTTCACTAAAATCATATTAACCTTTACCATCTCTGATCTCCGACGACGAACGTTCTCTGAGAACGTTCCGGCTAATTTTTCAGGCAAATCATCTTTGATCCCAAGGGAGGGCTTCTCTAACCTAAAAAGCGCCATGTACACATCACGTCATTATAATCAATCCGACGTGCCGGTGGTGTATCTTTGCCCACAAGGAGCATAAATAGGCGGCTCCCGGACAGGGGCTCTGTACAACAACCCTCGCTTTTGCAGTGGTGTTGAGCACATTCGGCGTGGGATGCCGCTGAGTGAAGTAGAATTGTCTACAGTGATGAGTTCCGCTTCGAAAGGAGCCCCTGAAACCAGCTAATAGATGGCTGGAGGCGACTCGGACAGCGGTGGGATACCATATGACCAGCCAGCGACGAGTGATGGCCGGGAGTGCCATTCCATTTCATAGTCGGACTTCTTTGGTTATCTTCCGCGTCACCTTACGGCACTTCCTTACGTGGACAATAATCTACGTCCCGTTTTGTTGCGCTTCATGGCAAACAGTTCTGGGCTTACATTTCAGCACGATAATGCCGTCCTCAAACGGCGAGAGTTTCTACTGCTTATCTTTGTGCTTCCAAACACTACCTTGGGCAGCAAAGTCACCGGATCTCTCCCTAGATGAGAACGTTTAGAGCATTATGTGTACGGCCTTTCGATATCCCTCAATGAGGACATACAGCATCTGTCAATCGATGTAAAGCCCAAAAACTGCTTGTATAAGGGCCAGAGATTGAACGAGCGCGTTATTGAACTGCTAAATTTGTCGAGCTCTTTTTGTTGAATAAATCATCCAATTTTTCTGAAACTGTAATCACTTGTTTACCTGTACGTATATATTACATCTGCCGGCCCGGGTGGCCGAGTGGTTCTAGGCGCTACTGTCTGGAACCGCGCGACCGCTACGGTCGCAGGTTGGAATCCTTCCTCGGGCATGGATGTGTGTGATGTCCTAAGGTTAGTTAGGTTTAAGTAGTTCTAAGTTGTAGGGGACTGATGAGATCAGAAGTTAAGTCCCATAGTGCTCAGAGCCATTTGAACCTTTTTTTTGTATATTACATCTGCAGAATTCCTTCCCAATCGAGTGCCTCCCTCGTGGTGCGCCGTCCTTCTTTTTGTCTGAGAGTGTGTTAACTACACTGACAGTTGCTTACCTTGCAACACCAGGCAGGATATTTCAGTATCCTACGGCTTCTGCTACTATACTGAACACCTAAGTCTGACGCTGCGCGCCAAAGAAACTGGTATGAGAAGCTTAGTCAAATAGAGAACTATGTAAACAGGCAGAAAACGGCGCTGCGATCGACAACGCCTACATAAGATAACAAATGTCTGGCGCAGTTGTTAGATCGGTTACTGCTGCTACAATCGCAGCTTATCAAGATTTATCTGAGTTTGGTTCAAATGGCTCTGAGCACTATGGGACTTAACTTCTGAGGTCATCAGTCGCCTAGAACTTAGAACTATTTAAACCTAACTAACCTGAGGACATCACACACATCCATGCCCGAGGCCAGATTCGAACCTGCGACCGAAGCGGTCGCTCGGCTCCAGACTCTAGCGCCTAGAACCGCACGGCCACTCCGGCTGGCTTATCTGAGTTTGAAAGTGGTGTTACAGTCGGCGCTCGACCGATGGAACACAGCATATCCAACTTAGTGATGAAGTAGGGATTTTCCCGTACGACCAGTTCACAAGTGTACCGTCAATATCAGGAATTTGGTAAATCATCAGATCTTCGACATCTCTGCGGCCGAAAAGAGATCCTACAAGAACGGGACCAACGACAACTGAAGAGAACCGTTCAGCGTGACAGAAGTGCAACCTTTCTGCAAATTGCTACAGATTTCAATGCTGGGCCATGAACAAGTCGCCTCACGCGAACCATTCAACGCAACATCATCCATATAGGCTACCGCAGTCGAAGTCATTTCATGACTGCACGACACAAAGATTTACGCCTCACCTGGACCCGTCAACACCGACATTGCACTGTTTGGTGACTGGGAACATGTTGCCCGGTCGGACGAGCCTCATTTCAAATTGTACCGAGCTGATAGACTTGTGCGGGTATGAAGACAACCTCATGAATCCATGGAACCTGCATGTCAGCAGTGGACTCTACACGCTACTGGAGGCTCTGTAACGGCGTGGGGCGTGTGAATTGGAGTGGTAGGGGACCTCTGATACTTCTACATACGACTCTGACAGGTGACACGTACTGAAGCATCCTGTGTGATCACCTGCATCCATTCATGTCCATTGTGTAATCCGACGTAATTGGGCAATTCCAGCACGACAAAGTGACACCCCACACGTCCAGAAGTGCTACAGAGTGGCTCAGGAACACTCTTCTGTGTTTAAACACTTCCACTGGCCACAAAATTTCACAGACATGAACATTATTGAGCATATCTGGAATGCCTTGCAATATGCTGTTCAGAAGAGATCTGCACCGCCTCGTACCCTCACGGATTTATGGACAGCCCTGCAGGACTCATGGTATCAGTTCCCTCCAGTGCTACTTCAGACATTAGTCGGGTCCATGTCACGTCGCGGTGCGGCACTTCTGAGTGCTCACAGGAGCCCTATACGATATTAGGCAGAAGTACCAATTTCTTTGGCTCTTCATTGTAGCTGCGGCGTAGTCCAAATTGTTCAAATGGCTTTGAGCACTATGGGACTTAACATCTGAGGTCATCCGTCCCCTAGAATTTAGAACTTCTTAAACCTAAGCGGCCTTGCTGTGCTGTGCTGGTACTGCGAACGGCTGAAAGCAAGGGGAAACTACAGCCGTAATTTCTCCCGAGGACATGCAGCTTTACTGTATGATTAAATGATGATGGCGTCCTCTTGGGTAAAATATTCCGGAGGTAAAATAGTCCCCCATTCGGATCTCCGGGCGGGGAATACTCAAGAGGACGTCGTTATCAGGAGAAAGAAAACTGGCATTCTACGGATCGGAGCGTGGAATGTCAGATCCCTTAATCGGGCAGGTAGGTTTGAAAATTTAAAACGGGAAATGGATAGGTTAAAGTTAGATATAGTGGGAATTAGTGAAGTTCGGTGGCAGGAGGAACAAGACTTTTGGTCAGGTGATTACAGGGTTATAAACACAAAATCAAATAGGGGTAATGCAGGAGAAGGCTTAATAATGAATAAAAAAATAAGAGTGCGGGTTAGCTACTACAAACAGCATAGTGAACGCATTATTGTGGCCAAGATAGACACAAAGCCCATGCCTACTAGAGTGGTACAAGTTTATATGCCAACTAGCTCTGCAGATGATGAAGAAATTGATGACTTATATGACGAGATAAAAGAAATTATTCAGGTAGTGAAGGGAGACAAAAATTTAATAGTCATGGGTGACTGGAATTCGTCAGTAGGAAAAGGGAGAGAAGGAAACATAGTAGGTGAATATGGATTGGGGGGAAGAAATGAAAGATGAAGCCGCCTTGTAGAATTTTGTACAGAGCATAACTTAATCATAGCTAACACTTGGTTCAAGAATCATGAAAGAAGGTTGTATACCTGGAAGAATCCTGGAGATACTAAAAGGTATCAGATAGATTACATAATGGTAAGATAGAGATTTAGGAACCAGATTTTAAATTGTAAGACATTTCCAGGGGCAGATGTGGATTCTGACCACAATCTATTGGTTATGAGCTGCAGATCGAAACTGAAGAAACTGCAAAAAGGCGGGAATTTAAGGAGATGGGACCTGGATAAACTGAAAGAACCTGAGGTTCTACAGAGTTTTAGGGAGAGCATAAGGGAACAATTGACAGGAATGGGGGAAAGAAATACAATAGAAGAAGAATGGGTAGCTCTGAGGGATGAAGTAGTGAAGGCAGCAGAGGATCAAGTAGGTAAAAAGATGAGGGCTAATAGAAATCCTTGGGTAACAGATGAAATATTGAATTTAATTGATGAAAGGAGAAAATATAAAAATGCAGTAAATGAAGCAGGCAAAAAGGAATACAAACGTCCCAAAAATGAGATCGACAGGAAGTGCAAAATGGCTAAGCAGGGATGGCTAGAGGACAAATGTAAGGATGTAGAGGCTTGTCTCACTAGGGGTAAGATAGATACTGCCTACAGGAGAATTAAAGATACCTTTGGAGAGAAGAGAACCACTTGTATGAATATCAAGAGCTCAGATGGCAACCCAGTTCTAAGCAAAGAAGGGAAGGCAGAAAGGTGGAAGGAGTATATAGAGGGTTTATACAAGGGCGATGTACTTGAGGACAATATTATGGAAATGGAAGAGGATGTAGATGAAGATGAAATGGGAGATAAGATACTGCGTGAAGAGTTTGACAGAGCACTGAAAGACCTGAGTCGAAACAAGGCCCCGGGAGTAGACAACATTCCATTAGAACTACTGCTGGCCTTGGGAGAGCCAGTCATGACAAACTCTACCATCTGGTGAGCAAGATGTATGAGACAGGCGAAATACCCACAGCCTTCAAGAACAATATAATAATTCCAATCCCAAAGAAAGCAGGTGTTGACAGATGTGAAAATTACCGAACCATCAGTTTAATAAGTCACAGCTGCAAAATACTAACGCGAATTCTTAACAGACGAATGGAAAAACTGGTAGAAGCGGACCTCTGGGAAGATCAGTTTGGATTCCGTAGAAATGTTGGAGCACGTGAGGCAATACTAACCTTACGACTTATCTTAGAGGAAAGATTAAGAAAAGGCAAACCTACGTTTCTAGCATTTGTAGACTTAGAGATAGCTTTTGACAACGTTAACTGGAATACTCTCTTTCAAATTCTGAAGGTGGCAGGGGTAAAATACAGGGAGCGAAAGGCTATTTACAATTTGTACAGAAACCAGATGGCAGTTATAAGAGCCGAGGGGCATGAAAGTGAAGCAGTGGTTGGGAAAGGAGTGAGACAGGGTTGTAGCCTCTCCCCGATGTTATTCAATCTGTATATTGAGCAAGCAGTAAAGGAAACAAAAGAAAAATTCGGAGTAGGTATTAAAATTCATGGAGAAGAAGTAAAAACTTTGAGGTTCGGCGATGACATTGTAATTCTGTCAGGAACAGCAAAGGACTTGGAAGAGCAGTTCAACGGAATGGACAGTGTCTTGAAAGAAGGATATAAGATGAACATCAACAAAAGCAAAACGAGGATAATGGAATGTAGTCAAATTAAATCGGGTGATGCTGAGGGGATTAGATTAGGAAATGAGACACTTAAAGTAGTAAAGGAGTTTTGCTATTTAGGGAGTAAAATAACTGATGATGGTCGAAGTAGAGGGGATATAAAATGTAGACTGGCAATGGCCAGGAAATCGTTTCTGAAGAAGAGAAATTTGTTAATATCGAGTATAGATTTAAGTGTCAGGAAGTCGTTTCAGAAAGTATTTGTATGGAGTGTAGCCATGTATGGAAGTGAAACATTGACGATAACCAGTTTGGACAAGAAGAGAATAGAATCTTTCGAAATGTGGTGCTACAGAAGAATGCTGAAAATAAGGTGGGTAGATCACGTAACTAATGAGGAGGTATTGATTAGGATTGGGGAGAAGAGAAGTTTGTGGCACAACTTGACTAGAAGAAGGGATCGGTTGGTAGGACATGTTTTGAGGCATCAAGGGATCACAAATTTAGCATTGGAGGGCAGCGTGGAGGGTAAAAATCGTAGAGGGAGACCAAGAGATCAATACACTAAGCAGATTCAGAAGGATGTAGGTTGTAGTAGGTACTGGGAGATGAAGAAGCTTGCACAGGATAGAGTAGCATGGAGAGCTGCATCAAACCAGTCTCAGGACTGAAGACCACAACAACAACAACAAAGCTAACTAACCTGAGGACATCACACACATCCATGCCCGAGGCAGGATTTGAACCTGCGACCGCAGCGGTGGCGCGGTTCCAGGCTGAAGCGCCGAGAACCGCTCTGCCACTCCTCCGGCTGCGGCGTAGTTCCACACTTTCAGCGAGCACCCAGACCGTCAACAGGCTTTAGGGCGTCGCCGCCATCACTGATCACTGCCTCTCTAGAATCGGCCTATAGTACACAGAGAAATTCATGTTGACTTAGTTTTTCCGTGACGAACTTCGCAGTTGGACTTGGTCTCACTGATAAACTTTCTAGCTGACTTCGTGTATTACTTAATTATTCATTTCATGACACGAACTTCGTGTCGTCTTTCGAGAAGATTGAGAAGGTTAAACCCATAAGGGAACGATTTGTCGATGTGAAGCCTTGTGTCCAAAATAACTGCTGTATTCTGATTAACCGTGTGTAAAGTGACATAAAATTTGTGTTTGCATATATCTTACTGCCTGGGAACATCAGTAACTCTTGTTTTCTCGTTTCGGTCACGAATAACGAAATTACACTTACTGAGCATATACTGTGCAGTAGAAAAAATACAATATTAATTCTGAAAGTAATTTGGTCGTACACATAGTAGCGACCTCAGGCAACAACTTTTCTCGGCATCGAGTCGAACTGACCTTGGACGACAGTTACATTCCATGCTGCTTCAACTCGGTGCCGGAATTCGACAATCCTACGAGGGTGATCAATGTAATATGGTACTATCTTTGCTGCTAGAATGACTACATTGCTTGCAGCTTGAAGTGCTCCAGACGTCGTGTCCCGTTGTTTCTATATTTCCTGAGGCAAGATTCGTGACGTAGCTGCGTAATCATGGATGACTTTCCTGTGTAATCTTAGATTCCCCGGCACAGTTGTTTGTATTGCTATTGGGTGTCCAGCAGTACGCAGTCGTTTACCTAACAGGAAATTTGGAGAGTGTACCTTGCCGTCACCTTCAGGTAACAACCGCAGAACGAGCATCTTAGCTACATCGCGCCTCCTTTATACTTTTTTCGCCCCCCGTCCCGGGGGATGGAGTAGCGGGGGAACGTTTTCGCCCAACACCGGGCGCTAATCGCGTGGGCCACTGAGATTCTGCGTCCCTCATGAACTTATAAAATCCATATTCACATGGCTGCTGTTGAATGGTATCACAAATAATACTCATTCAGGTGCGACTTTTGATTGAGAAACCCGATGCTAAGCCACTGTAGACAAAACTCTTAAAGTTATGTGACTGCAGTATGAATATATAATTTCGGCCAATGTTGCGAACGCGGAAAAGACACTGAGGAAGGCCGTTTGCAACAGTGGGCTAAACGTCTAAGGATTTTATGTTTTGTCAATGCAGTCACATATCCTGAAGAATTTTAGGGGCAGAGACAACGGTCACGAAAACGTACGCTTCTATTACACCTCATACCAAAACTGACATTTTTTGTATACTGCCGTAATTGCTTCCAGAATGAATGTTCAATGGAGTGAGAGCTGATTGCTACTTACTGTCAGATGAGAACTGTGGGCCAGAAGTCAGGAACTTTGCCTTTCGCGGACAACTGCTTTACCAACTGAGTTATTCAAGTATGAGTCAGGACTGACCTCACAGCTTTACTTTGGCCATTAACTGATTCCCCACCCTACCTTCCAAACATTACAAAAGTTTAGCTGTGATGCAGTTTTCATGCCCGTCGGTGCACTGTTTGTTTCCATTTGTCCAAATAAATTGCTGAAATGGGATATTGACAGTATATCAACATGTGACGTCTTAACACGATTAGGTAAGTTCATCCACGTCTGATATACTTAACACACCGTGTTATTCAGAAATATTAGTGCGTTTTTATGATATATTGCTGTGAATGAAAGTTTGCATTTTCCAGTCGTTAGTTACTCTGACTTTAACCAATGTATAAAACTTATTACTTTTAAATCGTATCGTGAAAAGACAACGATATTCAGAGAATGTGTTGACTGTCAGCCAAATTGCTCGACGAGGTAGAATGGGGCTGAGTTAGGATAAAATTATTGCAGTTTGTTCCGATTGTTTTACATGTATAGCTGCTTCAGAGTTCTCCGTAATCATTTCTTTCATTTATATTTTAGAGCTCGTTCATGTATTCTCTAGTTCTGACTCTACTGTTTGGGAACAGTGTAACACGGGTCTACGTCCAGCATATGGATTACAAATATAATGTTCATTCAAATTCCAACATATTGGATCTGCTGAATTTATTTGATTTGTCTACGTACAGGGAGGGCATAATGAAATTGACCTTGAAACTGTTTGAAGCGCATACGTATACAGGAGAGGTGCCCATAACAGAAAATGCTGGAAACCCTGATTCCAATGCACCAATCGGCTACTATCACTTATCTCAGCATGATCATTTAAATGTGCTCTCCCCAGAGTACTTCGATGTGTCATTACGTTTTAGTAACAGAGCAGACGAGTTTAGTAGACAGTCGAAGAAAAAAAAAAAAGAAAAGAAAAGAAAAAACAGCCGTGAAACGACCTCTGTAGCAATTACAACCGTAACTTTCCGAAAGCAGTTCGAACACCAGATAACACATGTGACTGAAGGAAAGCCTCGGAGCCGGCCGCAGTGGCCGAACAGTTCTAGGCGCTTCAGTTTGGAACCGCGCGACCGCTACGATCGCAGGTACAAATCCTGCCTCGGGCACGTATGTGTGCGATGTCCTTAGATTAGTTAGGTTTAAGTCGTTCTAAGTTCTAGGGGACTGATGACCTCAGATGTTAAGTCCCATAGTGCTCAGAGCTATCTGAACCACTTGAAAGCCTTGGAGAGAGCACGAAGCGTCAACCCCATTTTCCTGTGCAAGTGGGAATTAAGGCGCACCACGAAGGAATTATCCGAATGGCGCAGAATCAGTACATGATATGTATACGTACGGACAAACGACGGGTTACAGTTTCAGAAAAATTCGATTATTTATTCAAGAAAACAGCTTCACAAACTGAGCAAGTCAATAACAGGTTGGTCCACCCCTGGTACTTGTGCAAGCAACTCTCGGCCTGCATTGATTAACAAAGTAGTAGGGTGTCCTCTTGAGCGGTATTATCCTAAATTCTGTCCAACTGGCGCGTTAGATTGTCAAAATTATGAACTGGTTGTAGGGTCCTACCACGACCTTGCTGACCAAGGTGGCGTGCGACAAGCACGAAGAAAAGCTTTAGAAAGTCTCACCGTGTGCGGGCGGGCATTGTCTTGTTGATATACAAGCCCAGCCTGCCATCCCACGAAGGGCAACGAAATGGAGCGTAGAATATCGTTGACGTACCGCTGCACTCTAATGGTGCCACGGATGAGAACCAAAGGGGTCATTCTATGAAAAGGCATGGAACTCCAGACGATCAGGCTAGGTTGTCGGCCTGTGTGGAGGGCGTCAGTCAGTTTGGTATCCAGCCGCTCTCTGGGATGTCTCCAGACACATCTACAGCGTGGAATCTCTTTGACTAGAATGGAGTTGTCTTCAGTGATGAGTCCCACTTCGAACTGAGCCCCGATGACAAGAGAAGACGTGTCGTGGAAACCTCCTGGACAGCGGCAGGATACCACTTACTGTCGCCCTCCATGCTGCCCAAAACCAAGAGTGATGGTCTAGGGTGCCAATTCTTTAAATATAGCAGGCTGTCACCCACGGCAGCCTACACCATAGCAGCACAACGGAGACGTTATACGCACCGTTTTATTGCCCTTCATGACACGCCATCTAGGGCTTACATTTCAGCAAGATGATGCCTGCCCGCACACGGCGAGAGATTCCACTGCTCGTATTCGTGTTTGCCGATCCCTCTCTTCACCAGCAAGGTCGCTCGGTCTCTCCTCAATTAAGAACAAGAACGTTTGGAACATTATGGACAGGGCTCTCCAACTTGCTTGGGATTTGGACGATCTAACACGCCCAATGGAAATAATTTGCCACGAAGTCCCTCAGGAGGACATCCAACAATTGCCAATAAATGCCAAGCCCAAAAACAGCTTACGCAAGTTCCAGAGGTGGACAAACGCACTACTGACATGCTCAATTTGTCAAACTCTTTCCCTTAAAAAAATCATCCATTTTTTCTGCAATTGTAATCATTTATTTGTCTATACACTCACGCCACATCTATTGATGTCCGTCCCATTCGGATAATTCCTTCGTGATGCGTAATTTTGTTTTTGATATTTTTCCCCAGAGTGTATTATCTAGAAAGGCATCTGTATCATTACAAATCTACCGTTATGCATGACCGAAAACGTCCAGACGAACTTTCGTCTGCTGAGTTCTTCCAGTGGTTTCTCAGTGAAACAGAATCAGGACTTCTAGATCCTCAGTTTTTCATGTCTTCAGATAATACGTGGTTCGGCCTGTCAGGGTATATGAACTCACAGGAGTAGTGCTATTACACACTAGACAGCCTCCATCAGTACTTAGAGGAGGCGATACATAGTCCCAAGATTGGTGCTTGGTGTGAAATGTCTAGTGTCTGCATAACAGCGCGATTGCTACACCAAACGAGCCATTATCTTGAGAAGCAGTTTAATCCACATGTGGATGAACTCCCGAAAGATGTAGACTCTATGGATAGTTTCAGCATTACTGAGCAACGACACACACCGCCCTGACAACCTTTTCAAAAGTGCATCAGAGGATTGGTGATGAGAGGGCAATCATCAGAGGGAGTGCAATCACATTGGGACCTCGATCGCCTAATCTCTCTCCATGTGGTTTTCACCTGTGGGGCAGACTCAAGGGTCGGGTTTACTCATATGCACTTCACACACTGGAAAGGCGCACATCACAGAAAACGCTACTGCTGCCATACCTCAGATAGAGCTGCTACGCGAGTCCCACAGTTAAAAAATTGACCACAGAGCTGCATCTTTGTCAACGGCGGCCATATTCAATATCTTCTGCCATGTTTAATAACGAAGGTCAGTCCCGCGTCAGTTTTATTGTAAGCAGTTTCCGGATCAGGATTATCTTGTCCCTCATGTGGAGTGACACAAGATGGTTAATATTAGATCACAAACATGAAAGGAAAAGGTCGCATTATTGTAACTACATATTCCCCAAGGCTATGTGGTTATTACTGGGCCAGAAGGAATCATGAAAATTTCTTACATCTCTTACACCTAAGTGTTTCGGTACAAAAACATATTTATGGTATCGTAGATTTGTGGTACACAAAAATAAATAAACTACGTATTTCTAAGGTTTCAATTTAAATCGAATGAGATGGTTTTAAATTTTAAATAGCAGGAAAAATCCAGACATAGTGACAAAAGATTACTTGGTGAAACACAATCTCAAAAAAGTGGAAGCTGTTTTTGATATAGTGTGGTCTGTCGCTGTTATATTGGATAATTCTTGGGAATAGACTCAATGGAGCTATGACGCCCATCCAATAGTTTGTTGGGCACGGGAGGGGGATGAGTATTTTTAATATTTTGGAGGACAACGGCGATTGTAAGAAACCATTTAAGAAATTCCAGATCCGACCCTATTAAAAGCCTGCGTAACCGACTTTTAAATAATTTTGCTGACAGAAATATTCCTGACTACACTATTTTTTTTTCAAATTCTGAGAGTTATAGCGGAGGCCACTCCCCCATCTCCGCCCCCCCCACCCCCACCCCTCCCCAACCCGCGCGCTGACCTTGCGTCGGCAACACAAGGTGCATCAGCTGAAAGTAGTTGTGTGGTAGTCGACAATCATTATGATGACATTCGCAGTAATTGACATGTGTGCAGTGAAATGCCTTCTGTTGTAAATATCTCTCCAAACATTCAGTGACGGGTGTTGACACTCAACTTCAGCACTGTATCAGAGAAAACTAAATCTAGTAAAATAAAAAAAAAGTCTTACTTTTAAAAACAGATCATAATCTTCAAATGGGAGATTAATTGCAGTAATAAGCGTGTATTAACGTGACATAAGTGAAATTAAATGAGAAGAGGAATTAAAAAATTGTGATTTTCTACATTACGCAGAATTTCCGCAAAATATGTATGTTTACCTGTTGTCGAAGGAGGACAGTGATTTTTCTTTGCCTACTCTCTGCAAAATCGGTTGATTAAAATCGACAGTTATTCCACCGAAATGAAGTGCAAAGTAGTGAACACGGATCAAAATAGTTGGAGATCTCTACCAGTAAACACTGAGCAAATGTCGCGCCCACTCTGACAACAGGTGCGCCCGGCTAAATTCTTAACTCTGCCGCGACGCGCCGGCCGCCGGCGGTGGACTGATTCGATGTTGGCGCCTGCGCCGGGAGGTGCGGTGGTGGGGCGGAAAGTGAGGTGGTGGGGGTGTCAGCTGACCCGGGGGCGAGCACGTGCCCCCTGGCCTCACGTGGAGTGCAGGAAAGAGCGCTCCCTTTGTCGCCGCGGCGCGCAGCTTACGGCCCGCGGCGGTCCGCGAGAGGCGCCGCAGCCCTCAATTACCTGCCCGCCGCCACTCTCCGTGGCCAGATATAGCAAGCATTGTAACGGAGCCACCTTCTCCTTCAACTTGTCATGCTCCGCCACTGACTCAGTAGGAGCGGCCACACAGTGAGCTTACAGTAATAACTAATAGAAAGCAGACGGAAATTGACTTAATGACTACTCTATTACAAAATCAAGTAATTTATTTTTATGTTTCAGCACTGAAATGGAAAAAAATTGTACTCATATAATATATACCGTTATTTTTTAGCGCTATGGACGAGGTTATAAAAGGAATGAAGCAGAACAACAATAAGAACATCAACGTATGTACATTCAGAGATGATGTACGTAATTTGGGGTAACACAGAGAGAAATCTAGGAGAGGCTTGCCATCTGAAATGACCAGATAAAACGGCACTGATTAAAACTAAACCCTTGTAAAGTGAATCAACAGGTAGAATAATATACGAGAAATAAGGCTGGAACATACATAGCAGAAAACATTATAGCTAGACCAATATCTTTGGTGCATTCTGTCAAGCGATAACAGGATAAATCACGTGATCGCTAAGGTAACTCAAAGCCCAACTCAGTTCTACCATAAAGTTATGAATCTGCCCTGCATCGAACAAGTCACCTTAACATGGAAACGGACTATCCTTCCGTCATACTTTATCCATGCTACATCTGTCATAGAAACCTGCACAGCACATCGATGATACACTGTAAACCGTAGAAATAAATTGCTTATGAACTGTGATCAAGATCACCATTTCTCAACCGCCACGTCATGATACAATGGTGTGTCACGAATACATGTCAAGTGCGTCACGAGATCTTTGATGTTGTGTCATCTCCCAAGGTTAAAATATCTGGAACATAAAAAATGACCCCAGTCTGCAAGAGATTGTATGTGATTATACAAATTTGAACATATATCTTATCAAAGTAATCACATATTCTTTGCATTCAACTGAAAACGGATAATCCGTTATTCTATAAATTATCTTCCCCAAAAAAGTCACGTTTTTCTGTGGAGTGTAGCATTTTTTGATCTTTTGTCGGCGCGGCGGCGGTTATGTTTGACAACTTGTCGGCATTGCAGGCTGTTCCAGGAAAAGAAAAAATATCAGTGGATACTCAAAGCGGACTTCTGACAACTCAAGGTTATTCCTCCTCCAGTTCGCTACATACAGGATAGTTGTGCTGCCTCTACAGATTCGTGTTATGCAACCTGCGTTACGTCTATATCAGGAACAGTATCAAGACACGCGACACCCACGTAATCGGCATACGTTCCCTCCCAGAGCTTTGGACAGCTGTTAGCAGACGGCATCAAACTTTACAAAATACAACTGACGACTGGCTACGAGCTACAAGGTATTTCTGGACCACGACGTATGTTATTTCTGCCATACCTATCCAAGAGTCTCCAGTCTCTCTTCCTGTAATACCGGTTTTGGATAATTCTGCGAGTCTGTTCCGTTTATAGTACATAATCTTTCATAAATAGTTCAGAAACATTGCCTTTCATTGTTTGTTTCAACCTCAGAAATGACGAAATCAAACGGACATTTAAAAATGAGAGGTGTGGAAGTAACAACTTTCCGGTATCTAAACCCTGAACCATTTATGAATGATTAACGGAACAAACTTCCAGAGACATTCAAAATCTGTATAAATACACCGATAATTTCACAGACAAAGAATGGAGACGAATAAGTGTGGCAGAAGCAAGTTATATCTTGGTCTCCTGCGCAGGAGAGCTTCTGTAAAGTTTGGAAGGTAGGAGACGAGATACTGGCAGAAGTAAAGCTGTGAGGGCCGGGCGTGAGTCGTGCTTCGGTAGCTCAGATGGTAGAGCACTTGCCCGCGAAAGGCAAAGGTCTCGGGTTCGAGTCTCGGTCGGGCACACAGTTTTAATCTGCCAGGAAGTTTCATATCAGCGCACACTCCGCTGCAGAGTGAAAATCTCATTCTGGAAACATCCCCCAGGCTGTGGCTAAGCCATGTCTCCGCAGTATCCTTTCTTTCAGGAGTGCTAGTTCTGCAAGGTTCGCAGGAGATCTTCTGTAAAGTTTGGAAGGTAGGAGACGAGATACTGGCAGAAGTAAAGCTGTGAGTACCGGGCGTGAGTCGTGCTGCGGTAGCTCAGATGGCAGTCTGCCTTCGGCAGGGCAACAGAGCGGACGCGTACGTGTTGACTTCGTGCGGCGCGCGAGCTCGCCTTGTTTACTTTCTGACGGCCGTTGCTTCAGTGCCGGCTTACCTTGTACGATCCACGGCGAACCGTTACCGTAAATCAACACTCCGATTTACTTTCTGCAACGATTATGCCCGACCCAAAGCACTCGAGGTGTTGCGTTTTCTGCGAGAGGAAGTGAAGATCCCGGCGACCGATATTATCGGCATACATTTGTCCATCGTGAGCAGCACGGTCTATGTGAAAATCATTAACGACGCGGCGTGCGAACGCATACTACGTGAGACCAAACAGGGGCTCCGCTTCTGTCACGCTGATGGCAATGTGGGGGAGGTAACCGTCGACCACGCAGGCTTAGGTATGCGAACGATACGCATTTTCGAATTGCCATTCGAACTTCCTGCTGAGGAAGTCGTCGCGGCACTACGCCCATACGGCACAGTCCATGGCCACACTGCGGAGAAGTGGACACAGTTTCGGACGTATCCTGTCCTAAACGGGGTCCGACAGGTCACCATAGATCTCCGAAGCCACGTCCCGTCCTACTTACAGATCGGCGGATGCCGTGCAATAATTATATACGACGGCCAGCCTCGGACCTGTTCCGGGTGCGGCAAAGAAGGCCACCTTAGATCCGAATGCCTACAACGGCGTATTACGCAACTTCCAGCTGCCGAAGAACACCCACGTCGCAACCTACGGTGCTACCGGGGACCTATGCCGCTGCTCTAGCTTCTCCTACCGCTTTGCAACGTCGCCCGGTCACCACAAACGACGCCACCAACGAGCCCGACCCGACACCGACGGAGAGCGCCTCGGACGACCCGCCGCCTCGGCCGGCCATCGACGCCGCTCCGAAGATGCCGGCGCAACCCGACGCTGACCCTGGCCTTGGAAACACGATCGAGATCGACTCGCTCATCGTTCCTACAGCGGCCTTTCTGCCAGAACGACGCGACTCCCTTGCGTCGTCGGACACGGAAGGTCGCACAAGGAAACACCGTTCCCCGAAACGTCGTAAGCGAAGACGTCGCACCGTTTCCGGCCAAGAGGAGACGTTACAAGTCGAGGAGGACGTACCCGTCGACCAGCACGAGGCCTCCGAACCCGCTACTGCTGACGAAGACGTAATGAGCGCGGAGACATCTATCGGTGTGCCTGCGCCCCGTGCTGACGCTGAACTAAAGCATGAACGTAACACAGGCGACACTACACCACGCGCAATTACAACATCTTCTGCAGACAAAATGGACGATACACCAGTTTCCGCTTCCACGGCGTGGCACGAGGAGGAGGTCAAGAAGCAGGACCCGTTACGGACCCTGCGCCGTCACGGCCGCACCACTAATCATACTCTCCCCAGACTCCCCTGCGGGCCAGCGGGATAACGTTACGCTGCGACGCCCACACCCTTGCGCGGACGGCGGAGTGGACCAGCCTCCAGCAATCCGACACCAGGCCTACCGGATAGCAACCTTCAACACCAACAACATCCGTTCCAGGGTGAAAATCCGCCTTATGCAGGAGATGTTCTGGGCTTCGGATATTGATTTCGCCCTTCTGCAGGAAGTTCACTTGGCTAGTCTCCCGGATATCAATGGCTATACCGCCCACGCCTCCGCGAGTGATCCTATGGGCCGCAGGGTGGCCATCTACGTCCGCCACGGGATTTCTGTGACCGATGTCGCCTTCCTTCCATCAGCTCGGGGCATGGCACTCACTGCCATGGGGACACGCATCATTAATGTCTACGCTCCCTCAGGCACCGACCGACGGCATGAAAGAGCCCACTTTTATTCCGAGGAAATCGCTCCCCTGTTTTCAGGGTGTTATGACCATAGCCTACTAGGAGGTGATTTTAACTGCGTTCTGCATCCTAAAGATCAGATTCCCCACTATACTACATGCCAGGAGCTACGTATAGTGGTGCGAGACCTCCTGCTTCACGATACCTGGGACGTCCAACACGGCGACCTTTCTGGCCATACCTTTCTTACAAGTCATTCCGCAAGCCGCCTAGACAGGATATATATCTCTTATATCTGCGATACGGGGCGCCGAACGCTGGCCTCTGGCCTTTTCCGACCATTGCGCTTACATCTGTACGGTCCTCCTTCCGCCGCAATCAGTATGGCGCAGCCGTGCACCATGGAAACTCAATACCTCACACTTGCATGACCTGGTGTGTCGCCAACAAGTCACTGAAACGTGGACAGCCTGCGAACGACGCATTCCCCGCTACCACTCGACATTGACATGGTGGTTGGACTGCGCCAAGCCGGCGATCCGGAGGACACTGATGAGATACGGGAAGGACATGGCCCACTGGCATCGCACCACTGATCTATTACGCGATTCTCCGAGATCTGGATGCTCAACCGCCAACCCCGGACAAACAGTTGGAACGGCAAAGAACTAAGGCGAAGATAATTGCGCTGGCACGCCGGAAACTGCAAGGGGTCGTGATACGGACGAAGCGCCACGATCACGCGGATTTAGAAATTCCATCCATGCATCATATAGTGTCCGACAAACGACGGCGTCGTCGGCAGATCATCAGCACTCTGACCACGCCTCATGGAACGCAGGAGACCACTCAGAATGACATCGTCCACGCATTCGTCGAGCACTACCGTCATAGTGATGAAGACGCTGACACTGCAGCAGACGACTCCATTTTGCATTACGTCACGCGCACCCTCCCCCACATGGAGGCGGATGCTTTGACAGTGCCGGTCACGCTAGACGAAGTCTACCACGCCATCGCCAAGGGTGTAGTCAACAGATCGCCCGGCTTTGACGGCTTACCGATTGAGTTTTACCGTACCTTTCGGGACCTCATGGCACCACGGTGGACGACTATGTATCAAGAACTGATGACATCTGACCAAGCAATCCCACCCGCCTTTGCTGAGGGCATCATTATACCGGTCCACGAACCAGCCCGAGGTTCGATGGCCACGAGTTACAGACCGCTCACCCTACTCAATGCCGATTACAAGATTTTCGCGCGCTTACTGGCAATGCGGCTCCGAACTACACTCCCTCATATCCTCTCGCCAGAGCAAACGACGCCTGGCGGACAGGTTAACATACAGACTGCCACAGGGGAATGCCGCGACTTAATTGCGATGGCGGCGGCCTGTAGACTCCGGGCAGCGGTCGTCGCTATAGACTTCGACAGCGCCTTCGATAAAGTGCGTCATCGTTTCCTGTTTTCGGTGGCAGCCCGAATGGGCATCCCCCCTCCGTTTCTCGACGTCATCCGGCGTCTTTAGGACAGTGCCAGTTCACGTGTCCAAGTCAATGGACGTTTAGCAGGGCCGGTACCTATCTTCCGTTCGATACGGCAGGGGTGCCTCCTCTCTACCCTCCTGTATGCCAATGCCCTTGAGCCCCTTATTGGTGGCTTGACGACCAAGCTCTCTGGCCTCACCCTACGCCAACACACTTTTCGCTGTCGGGCATATGCTGATGACTTCCTCCTCCTCATTCGCTCCGGCTCTGAGATTCGGGAAGTCCTCGAATTGATTACCCGTTATGAGGCTGTCGCTGGCAGTGCCATGAATGTCGCCAAATCTTCTGCAATGCACATTGGACGAGGCCTCCAGGAGGGTGAAGTGGCACCCCTGCCGCTTGTGCGGACTTCCCGGTACCTGGGCATTACCTTTACCCCCACGGTCACACGCACAGCGGCAACGGATTTCCGTCGCCTGTTACACGTCATCCGCAACGACGTCCGCCAGAACCTCTTGCGCCGCCAGGACACACTTCAACGGGTTGAGTTTATTAATCTTTATGTGGCATCAAAATTGGTTCACATCGCGCAAGTTCTCCCTCTGCCAACTGCAATTGGGCGCAACCTCCAGGCCGCTTTTGGCTATTATCTCACGGCTGGTTCAATGTTTAAAGTCCGTTATGAGGCACTTACCCTGCCCTCACGGTATGGTGGCGTCGGGCTCGTCAATGTCCGTATGCGAGCTGCAGTCTTGTACATGACTACCATGAGAAAACAGTGGATGGGCCACGGTACATCTCTAACACGCAGCTTGCTTGAAGTCCTCCTACCTGCTTCCACCTCACCACCGGTGTCTGTCGGCCATATCGTGCCTTATTTGTCCCATATTTCGACCTTTTTGTCGACTACAGTTACATACATACCAGTCTCCCAGATACACGCCCACCTAGGACTAAGGATTTTTACAGCCTGTTGCTGCGCTGTGTTCCCCGGAATGTGATGGAGACCAAACATCCCTCCATCCAGTGGCCCATAGTGTGGACTACTGTCCACCAGCCCTTCCTCCCTACGAGCGTCCGGGCACTGTGGTATCACATAGTCTACAGGAAATATGCCACGAAGCAGCGCCTGCACAATATTGGCTTGTCATAATCCCCTCTTTGTCTCCTTTGCCAGCAACTGGACACTGTTGAACACCGTCTGACATGCGCCTCATCGCAAGATGTATGGCGCTTCGTGCAGCAAATCATTGCCTGCTATCTCCGGGTGCCACCAGACACAATCGAACCTCTAATGTTTCTATACCCGGAGGACCGACAATTTCCCGCCGCCAAATGTCATGCTATTACGTGTGTCAAAGGATGGGCGGTCGCTTATCTCTTTCATGAGGGACCTAAATCCCGCCTCGACTTTTGGACCTATTTGCGAACAGCCCATGCAGCTCTCGAAAACACGCCACGTTACCGAACATTATTTGCTAGCTATCTTCGAGCGGTCTTTGTTAGACCTCCACTGAGTTGGGGGGTGCCTGGCTCAGAGGGCACCCACCCCTCCTCACCCGGTGGTGTCTGAGTTTCAACCGCCTACGATCTATTCTACTTCTGACCTCAGCGGATGGGAGAGCGCGTCGCAGATTGCGCGGATTTTATTTCTTTTTGCTTTTCCGTTTTCCTTTCTTTTTCTTTAACCAGAATTTATATTTCTTTTCTTTTTCGCCGATGTGTTCCCATAATTTCATGATATTAGTGAATCTTACAAAAACACATGCAAATAAACAAATAACAACGCCTTCCACTACTGTTGATTCCTGTGTCTCCTATTTCCCTAAGCACTACAGGTTCGGTGGTGGTGAGGGGGACACTGTGGCCAGGCCTCGGGTTTCGACCCCTGCCCACTTTGCCCCCCGAGCCCCCACCGTCGCCACAAAAATAAAAAAATAAAAAAAAAAAAATAAAAAAAGGGGTAGCGTCTAAAAAAAAAAAAAGATGGTAGAGCACTTGCCCGCGAAAGGCAAAGTTCACGAGTTCGAGTCTCGATCGGGCACACAATTTTAATCTGCCAGGAAGTTTCATATCAGCGCACACTCCGCTGCAGAGTGAAAATCTCATTCTGGAAACATCCCACAACAATATATTTAAACAAGGTACAATGAATTAAGTTAAAAGAAGAGAAAACATCACGAAAACAAGAACAGTAAGAAAAACATGGTATAAAAACTCGTCCACAAAGATCATTAAAATGTAGTGTAGCTACTCGTCCACAATTTAATAACTAACGCATAATAACGTCAGCTTATTTGCATATCATCGCGGGCGTAAACAGACAGACTGCTGAAATACGTGAAGAGAAGGTGCTTATACAAGGTAGTGGCATATTATAATGGGCGAAGTGTGTTGTCTTTACTTTTCTGTAATGCTACTTTTCACATGTCTTTCTTTCATTTCAAAACTTCAGCCAGTATTTACATAGAACGGCGATCTGGCGCTGTAATGCGGTTAAAATAATAGTCTAGATGATTATGATATTTATTTACTGTGACCGGTTTCGACTTTAAGTTAAAATCATCTTCAGAATGTCAATCCTGTAAGTGTAGGAACAGCAGAGTTCAGAGAGTGCTAAAACGTGTAGAAATGGTGCAGCGTTCGCCCCCTGTGGCTGCCGGTGGAGGCTCGTGGTAGCACGATCGCAGCTGGGATTGATGGCCGGAGGGCCACTGTTTCAATAGCGTACAATTTCCGAGCCGAATACGGGTCATGTCAGCGCCAGGGAATGGAGAGCGCATCACAGAAAGTGAAATGTCGATGCTGTATGAAATTTACAAGCTAAGTTCTCGTAAGCCAGATATGAATATATAAATAGTTTGCCTCACAGTCGAAAGCGGTCAGTAAAAATAAACAAATACCTAGACTGTTATTTCAACTACATTTATCTTATTTGTCCACATAAATCTTTTAAGTGACGCGTATTTCTGTATTTCGTTTCACTTTTAAAGCACTTTACTTACTTACTTATCATTTGTTTCCCACTGTCCACTTTCGCTTCCCTATACAGGCCTACGTTGCCACTTACCATCCCATATTTAAGCAATGTCACTTCACGTGTCTCAACAGTGTGTCTCAGTTCTCCAATGAGGTAAGGAGGTCTTATATAATACGTTACTTTTTTGAAATATTAGACGAGTTCCATTACACATAATTTACTTTAGTCTACTGTTTTCGTGATCTTTATTGACGAGTGCATGACTTTGATTGGCGTGCTACAGGCAGGTACGGGCGTTAGCGACCAGGAAGAAGTCGGGTTTAAATTGAAGGATGAGGGAGGAGGATGGAATGGAAAGAGAAGGGACTAGTGATATCAGCTGCATCAGGACTCTGTGTGACATCAGAGGCGACGAGTGAAAATACGTGCCGGTCCGGGATTCGAACCGAAAAGCTCGTGCTTTTTTTTAAACTAACATTGTAATAAGTAGTAAAATTTAGATAGGTAAACATACGTCAGAAATGAAAAGCACAATAAAATTATGTTAAAAAGAAATACTTCTTCAACTATGCTTCAAATTTCAATGAGTATCTTTCACAAATTAAAGCAAATCCTGGTTCAGATATAACATTTAAGCGAAGTTAAAATCCGGTAACAACCCCTGCATTGTCATACCACAAATAATATTTCTGCATTGCTCAGAAGCCAGTAAACTGAACATTATTCTGCCATTAGATAAAGAAAGACACACACTCATCAAAATGGAGAATCGTGTTTCCAATTCCCCCGCTGTCCTCTCATCCAGGTATAACTCCTCGTTAGGTATGTGGTATCCACCGATTCTTATCTTCCGTTAATCCTTTTTCGCATCGATAATTTAACTTCTCCTACCCTGGAGGTTCCGCCCGCATCTCGTGGTCGTGCGGTAGCGTTCTCGTTTCCCACGCCCGGGTTCCCGGGTTCGATTGCCGGCGGGGTCAGGGATTTTCTGTACCTCGTGATGGCTGGGTGTTGTGTGATGTCCTTAGGTTAGTTAGGTTTAATTAGTTCTGAGTTCTAGGGGAGTGATGACCATAGATGTTAAGTCCCATAGTGCTCAGAGCCATTTGAACCAGCCTGGAGGTTCCAGCTATGCAGGGGCTCTTGATACGCACTCTACAGGAAGTTAGAAAAATACTGTCGGTATTTCGGACTGTTCACGATCTTTAGATGTCGTTCAAGTAAAATGGTCAAAAAGTCCATTACATTCTTTAGGCCATCTCTGAACAAATAGAGCACCTACTGGTCTCGAAGCCACGTCATGGTATTCGTTTTGGTGCCTGGGTAGTATGTCGTGTTCGGGAAGGATATAATCCCTGCTTCAATGTTGTGTTGTCCCATCCGAAGAACGAAAGCTATCATTTGTGTCGCCAAATGCCACGCTTCTGCCGAGGGCCAGTAGATGAGGCGGTGTTCATCGTTGTCCAGAGTTTGGTACTGAGGGCACAATGGTGAATCTGTCATATGTATCGCATGGAGTCTGGATCGGGTAACATTTTTACTATTAACTGTAAGGTACCATATTGCACGTGTCTCTCTGTGTAAGGAAACGTGGTGTATCGGTAGCCATACTACATCCCAAATGATATGTGAATGCTTCCTCTCAATAGGATTGCTGCGTCGTTCGATATGTGATGCGCCGTTGAAGGTTTGGTTTCCGGCAGAGCCGTCTGAACGTACCTGTGCTCCATAAAAAATGTGCGTACATGCTGGAGTGACTGGGAAATGTGGTGGACCACCCCTGGCGCCATTCCAGAAACTGGTGCTAGTTGTTCTACTAAGATTCCTGTCGGACAAGTCTGATGTCGTCTCCACAGTTTTAATATTTTACTGGTATACAGTGCAACCACTCGATCAAGAACATGTGCAAGACCAAGAGGGTGGGTAATGGCGTCTTATCTTACTTTAAACATTAGACCTGCACTCACAAGGGAACCGAAGCCCGCCAGTATTCGTCGTGCTGTCGTCACCGGCATTGGGAGTTTTGACCATGATTTCGGAATTCGTGAGGTAGGTGTTAACATATGTAACCCGCTGGATCATGTCTAATGCTCGTGTGATGTTTCCTCTAACGCCCGTTCGAATAGTTGTACACTGCTGTGCGACATATGTCGTTGGTAAAAACAATACCTCGGCATTTCAAGGTATCCATGAGTCGTAAAGATGCTACACATTCTTCCGTTAGTCAGACACCAATATTCATGGCTACAGACTTGTCCATATTTATACGGCTGCCAGTGGCCGTTCCATATTTGCGTATCCAATCTGACGCCACACTCATGTCGTTTTCATTCCGTACTATCAGCGCCAGACCATCCGCATGTGACTTGCACGTAAATGTGTATCCTCGCAAAGTCAATCCTGTCAAGCGGTGTCGTAGACCTGTCGGAGAACGTGCCTATAGTGTCGTTGATAAGGGACATCCTTGCCTAACCGATCTCGCTAGACGAGAGATTTTGTCGTGCGTCCATTGAGGAGCACTTTGGAGGCGGCATTACTGAGTAGCCTCATCGGGATAACGATAAATGGTCGTGGAAATCGCATGTGTGACAGGACTTCTGCAAGATAGTTATGGCTTACTCTATCAAAGGCCCGATCAAAATTTATCGACGCTAGTGCTGCACGGAGGTGATCAAATCGCAATTTTCAACAAGTGTCGTCTGGATGTTGTTAACTTCGGGGAGCGAAGTTTTATCAAGTGAGCGTACTTGGCGCAGTACTCTTCGGAGGCGGATACTAATAATATGATGAATATTTTAAGTCGCAGTCGACGGTAGTCCCGTATTTGTGTGCCACCCGAGGGTTTGTGTACCAGGATAATCAGAACCTCTACAAAAGCCGGCGGTAAGGACAAGCCAGGAGACAAAAATTCGCACATCGTGGTGCTAAATGTCCTGTAGAATTCCAGAGGGAGGCCATCTGGTCCCGGAGATTTGTTCACCGCTCCCCTACCAATGGCCTCCATCACTTTCTCCTCTGTAATCTCCTCCATCAGTTGTGCTTCCGCCTCTGGTTCAGTGGTGCCGAAAATCTTGCGCAACTTTGCTAATGGCTGCCATATCGGTATCCACTGCGGTGTAAGGTTGAGTGTCATGTTCTACAAAGGCATTGCTTATTTCTGGTTGCGATGGTAAGTGTCTGCCATCATCTGTGTCCACGGAATGTACTAGGGTTCTTCGTGCCTTTTGTTTTCGTTTATGATGTGATACATTGATGGGTGTACTCCTGCAACCCGATCTAGTGTCCGCGCCCTGACCACTGTAACTTCGAGGTGGCGTCGCATGATGGATATTGTTTTGGCCTTTGCTCTTTGTACCGCCTCTTGGCGCTCCGTAGAAGGCATTTGTTCGGGGCATTGCCGTAGCACCGGCAAATAGAAGTCCATCGTCTGGCGATGCCGCACTGCCTGCTCACGACCATATGTCATTATTGCACGGCGCAGCGCCGGTTTGGTGCAAACCATCCACCAACTTACGATTGTGGGACATGGCCAAAGGCGTCGCACACATCTCCCAACATCTTCAATGATGCCTCGACAAGCTGGATCCTGCAGGTGGGCGACGTTCATTTTGCAAGGACCGCGCCTACGCCACACTTGCTGCCGCTGGAGGAGGATTGTACATATTAATGCTGTATGGTTGGTATAGGCTGTAGGCCACAGATTTGCTTCCAGAACGTCACCGTTAAGATCCGGTCGAGACGGCTAGCGGAATGACTCACTGTATGGGTGTATCCAAGACAGAGGCCATGGACATGCTCCCAGATTTCAACTAGATGCAAACTCTGCACCAACATTTGTAATTCTGGGCTCGGGGTATGGCGAGGATATTGATTTTTCGGTTCAAGTATACAGTGAAAATCGCCGCCGAGGATTAATCGGTCGCCCTGACCTAGGAAGAGTGGGCCAATATCGTCTACGAAGCGGGAACGTTTTCGCCTACTATCTGTACCGGACGGTGAATAGATGTTGATGAGTTATGCGTCAAGTACTGTCATTGCTATGCCGCTGCCAGTTTCGGAGACGTGTGATATGTAGGATATGTACCCGTGGATGGCCGAAAATTCGTCAACGTGTAGGAGGACGATGTCGATGTGCAGTGCTTGAGTGAGGACATCTTAATCAGCGACTGTATGTTATTGATACTGATAGAAGCAAGCCGAAACGATTGCCTTCGTCCCGTCGCATGTATATCGGCCAAGGAGTGCTTGAGCCGTCTGCTGTTGTACTGGTACGTCACGTGACCCCTTTCTGTCATTGAGTATAAGTTGAACCCCCGCGTCGCGTGTTGCGACTGCCGGTGGGTCCCCTTCACAGTCATGACCCTAGTCTCCTTGGGACAAGTTTTCCGTCGGGCAGGACTCGCCAGCCGCATCTCTTATGTCGGACTAACGGCAGAATGTGTAGCATCCTTACGACTCATGGATACCTTGAAATGCCTAGGTATTGTTTTTACCAACGACATATGTCGCACAGCAGCGTTCAACTATTCGAACGGGCGTTAGAGGAAACATCACAGGAGCATTAGACATGATCCAGCGGGTCACATATGTTAACACCTACCTCACGAATTCCGAAATCATGGTCAACACTCCCAATGCCGGTGACGATAGCACGACGAATACTGGCGGGCTTCGGTTCCTTTGCGAGTGCAGGTCTAATGTTTAAAGTAAGATAAGACTCCATTACCCTCCCTCTTGGTATTGCACATGTTCTTGATCGAGTGGTGGCACTGTATACCAGTAAAATATTAAAACTTTGGAGACGACATCAGACCTGCCTGACAGGAATCTTAGTAGAACAACTAGCACCAGTTTCTGGAATGGCGCCAGGGGCGGTCCACCACATTTCCTAGTCACTCCAGCATGTACGCACATTTTTTATGGAGGACAGGTACGTTCAGACGGCTCTGCCGGAAACCAAGCCTCCAACGGCGCATGACATATCGAACGACACAGCAATCCTATTGAGAGGAAGCATTCACATATCATTTGGGATGTAGTATGGCTACCGATACACCACGTTTCCTTACACAGAGAGACGTGCAATATGGTACCTTACAGTTAATAGTAAAAATGTCACCCGATCCAGACTCCATGCGATACATATGACAGATTCACCATTGTGCCCTCAGTGCCAAACTCTGGACAACGATGAACACCGCCTCATCTACTGGCCCTCGGCAGAAGCGTGGCATTTGGCGACACAAATGATAGCTTTCGTTCTTCGGATGGGACAACACAACATTGAAGCAGGGATTATATCCTTCCCGAACACGACATACTATCCAGGCACCAAAACGAATACCATGACGTGGCTTCGAGACCAGTAGGTGCTCTATTTGTTCAGAGTTGGCCTAAAGAATGTAATGGACTTTTGGACCTTTTTACTTGAACGACATCTAAAGATCGTGAACAGTCCGAAATACTTCTCCTCTTCTACTATCTGGAAGGGGCAGTGGACTGCTGGTTGCCGTGCGTTGTCAAGTTCTTCAGGTCGCTCTTGACGTATGCTGCTGTCGAGACGGTGATGTTCTGATGAGGAGTCTCGGGACCCTCTCTGCAAGGTGGCCGCCTTCTTCGGCCGTTTGTAGATCATCGCCCTGCATATGCATTATGGAGTCGTCCAACGGGTTGCACGTCGTTTCTTTTGCCGTTTCGGAGGTCGTTTCTTACGCGTGTACATTTCCATATCCGAACGTGGGCAAGTGTTTCTGTGGCCACAGAAGTCTGGCACGAAGGCAGCCGTTGGCGCTATTTGACTGTCGATGACCTGTTGCTCACCCGATCTCTGTACTGGTGGTATCGGTCGGTGCTGCTCGGTGAGGGGACGTCAGCACGCTCGTGTCGTCATCCGCCTTCGTCGGCTTTCCGAGTGGCCTGTCCAGGTGTCGGGCGCTGCCACTGTTCAGTAGGGTGTCCTTACGGAACACAGTTTCATTTATGAGAGAGACGTCGCCATAGATGTTGCTACAGCTTCACCTGACACTATTTCTACCATTTTTCGTTGGAGACACGCTGAGTGAACGTGCCCTTCCCGACTACAAAAGGAGCAGATTTTATTCTGACCATCGTAAATGACTAACGCTGTGCCGCCTCCATCTTTGAATAAGACGGCACATGTTTTGAAAGCTCGATCGGTGTTTGTCGCACACCTTTAAGTACCGGTACGTGGTAAAGGTTGTCCATTTTTCTGCTATGTGACTAAGTACCCGACTGTAGAGTTGTAGCGTATTAACCACGATTTCAGCCCGAACGTCAGTTGTAGCTCAAGTACTCTGACAGTTCTCACTCCAAGCCCCGCATGATCAACAGCTACCGTTCCAACAAGGCCGTCAGAATGTTTAAATGTAAGTCCATCTTTATAGTCGCGTACGATCTTGTCACACGCCATGTCGTTGATCACTTTAACGTAGGACACACTGCTTGTAGTAGAGAAGTGGATGCCAATGATATTTTGTGGTTCAGTTTTAATTTCTTCACGTGTGAATCGTTCTAATTCAAATGCACTCGGTCGGGCAAATTCATTATTAAAGCCTACCTTGCTGGTAGATTGTCGGTATGGATAAGTCATTCTAGTTCGAAAGTGCAAGCACTGTCGAAGGCTAACACGAAGTAAACAGCCGCGTTTGCGTGTAGTTCCGCCTCACGAACGTAAACAGACGTCCGAGCCGCACGACTGCGGAAAGCTGACTGGTTACTAGGCGATTGCGTTGACCACTGCGCTATCTGGGACGTGCAGTAGTGTCTATCGCAAGTGTGCTTACTACCTCGGCCTACTCTCACTGCGATCAAGGGTAATCTACCCGCAGTCCCTGCCCATTTTCTCCCTGCTCGCTACTCTGTACTGTTGGAGGTCGGACGCACTGAAGAAGGTGAATCCATTGCCCACCTAGGCGAATCAGTTGTATGAACGCATTGTGACTGTTGTTTCGGACACGATTCGCCTAGATGGCCAGTTGGTCCACTTTCTGCATTGCGGATGGACAAGTACATCCGACGACCAGCGGGGATCTCAGAGTATCACGCTAGGGACAAATGGACAGGGACTGTAGGTGCTGTAGTCCGATCAAGACACAGTCAGGGCTAAAGCGCAACAAGCGCAAAGATGCGAGCTGCTGGCAGTGCCATAGAGACTTTTGACTTACGAGTGTCGTCAGCATCACGGACGGCGCAGAAGATTCAGATATCGACTTCGTCTCGGCCAATTGCCGGGCGAGTACAATCCGCCAATGAACGGACTACAACGGACTGAACCCTAATCGGAAGATAGAAGAGCAGCTCTCGCCCACGTGGTACATCACCGTCCAGGGCTGACTACAGGCAACGTCGTTTCGTGAACTCTCAGAAGTGAACAAACAGTTGTTGTAAATTGCATATGCTATATACTGTGAAGTTTACCTACGATCAGTCGCACTTAGCCACTGAGGGCCCTTTTTTATTTCAAGCAGTGTTGCAGACTTAAAAAAAATGGCTCTGAGCACTATGGGACTTAACATCTGTGGTCATCAGTCCCCTATAACTTAGAACTACTTAAACCTAACTTACCTAAGGACATCACAACATCCATGCCCGAGGCAGGATTCGAACCTGCGACCGTAGCGGTCACGTGGTTCCAGACTGAAGCGCCTAGAACCGCACGGCCACACCGGCAGGCCGTTGCAGACTTCATTGTTCAACAAGTCACAAAGGTAAGTACACATTTTAACTGATTTGTGTGACTTTCTAACTCATTTGTTGGAGTGTTGCAGAACCTTCGTTCTCCTATCATCTTACATGACTCTGGAGCATAGCAATGTAATAGTGGCCCGGAGAAATTGTCTTAGCAGTGATATCACAAACTTGGCCTACCGCAACAACAGTGGCAACACGCCCTCCACAGCAGTACCGACGAGACCTTTACAAAACTGGCGACGAGGATCTATGTAAGTGCCGGCCGCGGTGGTCTCGCGGTTCTAGGCGCGCAGTCCGGAACCGCGCGACTGCTACGGTCGCAGGTTCGAATCCTGCCTCGGGCATGGATGTGTGTGATGTCCTTAGGTTAGTTAGGTTTAAGTAGTTCTAAGTTCTAGGGGACTGATGACCACAGCTGTTAAGTCCCATAGTGCTCAGAGCCATTTGAACCATTTTTTTGATCTATGTAAGTGGATACGTGGCTCTCGGTGGGAGTGTGGGTCGACCTAGAAGGGTGCACGACATAGTCCGCGCAGCTGCGGTAAACACTGTTCCCCGGGCTCAGCACTGGTTAACGCAACTGCCTAGCAAGCAGCAGATAGCGGGTTTGAATCACAGTCTGGCACACAGTTTCAATCGTCGCTGATGCCACACAAAGACCTGGTGCAGTTGATATCAATAAACCTCTTTTCGTTCCTTTCTCCTACCTCCTCGTTCAATTTAATCATATGTCGAAGCTGCAGATTCCCTGTGGTTCTGTTCTTTCGGACGCATTGATATAAGAAATCAGGGTGTTACACCAATACGCTAACCAACACATCCAATGTAATATGTATGTATCGTTGAAACAGAAAAGTAACCAGTGAGACTCATTTCAGCATTAGGGAAACATCCACAGACATAAATAAACTCAAATGGGAAGGCGTCAATTTATCGTTGACAGTTCAAGCGTTTGTCTAGTAATTGTCTACGACAATTGCAGTGGAGATAGGTAGGAAGACCAGGTGTACGGTGTGTGTATGCCTGGGCGTCATTAAACATGTCTAAGATATTAGCGAGGCAGCCACTGAAAGAACAGGGTAAAACCAGCTGCATATCGTTGCGCTCGTTCACAGAAGTGATGCGTATCATCTGGATTCCGAGGATATACCTGCACGATTCGAGCGACTGCCAGAGAAGGTTGAGAAGACGGGTTTCTCCGCACAGAGTTTCAACGTTAACTCTCAGCCAGCAGAACTGACGCTATAACTTGTGGTTGTGAGTGGAGAGGAAGGACTCAGCCAGAGATTTTGAAGGTTCTGTAACAAGCTGGTTAGCAATATCCCGGTTTTATGTTGCAGGGTTATGTAGGATGCTCCTAAAGAGTCAGTTATTTACTACACATCAGAGGCTGCTACATAGATAGCTGATTCTGTGTGGGATGCACACAAGCACAAAGTTCTTTTTTTTAAAATATCACGTGAAACTCAATTCACATTGCAATAACTGTATCAGCTCTGGGAATGTCAGTATCAGATCCAAAGGAATTCCCCCTACAGGCAGTTTGGTAGAGTCTGAAGTATGCCCTTCAATCTCTGGGATTTCACATCACACTTGGTATAGAAAGATAGATAAAATCAAAAACTGATACCAGTGACATACCTGAGGAAAATTTAAGCATATATCGAAATGATAGACTAATGGAAAGAAGGGGTGGTGTATTTTCGTGACAGACATGGACCTGAAATCTGCCAATGCAGGGAATTAAACGGCATGCAAGACTATGTGGGGAACGCCGAGTATCAAGGGTAGGTATAAACTCATTATCGGATCATTCTATCAACCAGCAGACTTACCTCCAACCTCCAATTCAAGCTTCAGACAAAACCTTCTCATGCTAACATCACTGGAGAAAATTTGAATCATCCAAAATCAATTGGGAAATTAACATTTTTGTTAGTGATGGGCTTGACAAGATACCTTGTGAAACATTACTAAATAAATTCTCTGAAAATTATCTACAAAAGGCCCACTCTGATGGAAACATATTGGATCTAGTAACAACATCCTTTCAGAATGTCCATGCCAAAACTTAAATCTGTGATTTTCAGACATCTGTAGCAACAGCAGACAGCTAATGAAACTGGTAGGGTATGTATATCTTCAGAAGTTTAGATAAAGAAGCAATAGTACCTTATCTCAATAAGGAACTCTGGAGAGGAGAAGTTTGGCTCAGATTTAGGAGAATAGCTGACCATCCACTTGTTAAATACGAACCTAGTGGGGTGGTATATGATGGGAAGGACCATTCATGCTGTACAGTTACTACACCAAATGTCTGAAGAAAAAGAGATTGTTACTTAATAGATATAAAACAGAACATAGGGCTACATATAATGACATAGTGAATGAAACGTGTTTGACACTCATAAGAGCGTGAAGGCTTCAGTGACAGCAGTAGCAGAATAGTACCTAAGGATCTTTCACAAAACCCAAAGAAATTCTGGTCATACGCAAAGAGTGTTAGTGTCCAGAGAATTATGGACGAAACAGAGGCTGTAGTTGATGGTAGCAAAGCAACAGCAGAAACTCTGAACTCCGTCTTGAAATTTACCTTTACAAATTATAGTTCACGGTTTTTGTCCTAGTTTAATTTATGCAGCACTGCTAAGATAAGTCATTTAGATATTAAGATAAGTGGTGTTGAGAAACATCTGAATCCGCTAAAATTCAACAAAGCTCCAGGGTCTCATGGAATCTCTGTCAGATTCAATAGCCTATTTACAACTTAGGTAGCAGGTAGCACTATGGGACTTAACTGCTGTGGTCATCAGTCCCCTAGAACTTAGATCTACTTAAACCTAACCAACCCAAGCACATCACACACATCCATGCCCGAGGCAGGATTCGAACCTGCGACCGTAGCGGTCACGCGGTTCCAGACTGTAGCGCCTAGAACCGCACGGCCACTCCTGCCGGCGTAGATAGATTTAAACGATGTAAAATGTAAAATTGTGCAATTTACGAAACGAAAAAGAAACTCACAATTCTATAACTATGATATTAACGACGATTTAGGTTTGTGGGGCGCTCAACAGCGTGCTTATCAGCGCTCATACAGAGGCTGAACATGTACAGCGTTCAGTCTCGCCACTTGCCCGAATGATGATGAGATGATGAGGACTCACAAAAACCCAGTCCGCGTACGGGGAATCGAACCTGGGACCCCGTGATCCAGTGGAAGCAATTCTAACCATCAGACCACTATCTGTAGACGATGCATCAATGAGATTTGTCGCTAATCGATCAGCTCATGGAAATACCTGGATATATCACTTTGTAGGCATATGAAATGGAAGGACAGCACCGGATTAGTCGTACGTAAAGCACGTAATAGACTTCAGTTTACTTTGTTCGTACAAAAGTAGGAAAATGAAATCATACTACAAAGAAGATCGCTTACATATCTTTCCTGCTGTTCATCCTAGTGACGCAGACATGCCCGAGAAACTGTACCGTCAGACACTTCAGAATAGATTAGACAGTCCCGAGAAAGCCTAATTAAAAGTTTTAGGAAGTGTCTATAACAAATGACGAGGAAAAAGCTACAGTCGCTACGTAGCGCTCCCGTAGTGATCGGGACAACAGGTTTGGGTCAATTACAGCGAGCACAGCGGCATTTCAACAGGTATTATTCCAGCGCTCCATAAGTGAATGGAACGGGAAGAGGTGCTAATAATTAGTAGAATGGGAAGAACCTTCTACCAAGTACTTCACAGTGCTTTGCGGCGTGTGGATGCAGATGAGAAATTTGGTGCTACAGAAGCATGATTATGAGTGGACGGACAGATTGCGTAACTTACGAAGTGGTACTGAATCGAATTGGATGGGGAAGAACCATAACTAAAAGAAGGGATCTATCAACAAAACTCATTCTTATTCATTATGATATGGTCAGTTTCGTATTGAAAGGAAGTGTGAAGAGATCGGGGGGGAGGGGGGGGGGATCTGTAGAGACAGATCAATGGATGGTTACAGTAAGCAGTGGATGGAGGTAACAGCAGTTGTTCGAAAATGTGGAGGCTTGCATGACATAGACTAGCGTGGAGAGATGTATCAAACTATTGTTCGGATTGAAGACCAGAGATAAAGCGATGAAGGATGAATAGGTATATAAATAATAACACCATTATAATGCTTCATGATCACAGGTTCATGATCTGAATTTGACTCACAGATGAAAGTACACACTAACACACAAAAAAACGACGCATCACGAATGAATTATGCGAATGGGACGAAAATTGACAGAAATACATATAAAGACAAACAAATGACTAAAATTTCCGAAAAATTTGATGATTTATTTGGGACAGCTTCATTAATTCAGAAGTCAATAACGCGTTGATCAACCTCTGGTCCTTATGCTTGCAGCTATTCGGCTTGACACCCTCCCGACGGATATCGTGCGAAATACTATTCAACTGGCGATGCTATTCAATTGGCGCGATAGATCGTCTGAATCCCGAGCCCCGTGGGTAATGCTTCAAACGTTCCCAGTCGGGAAGAGAATCGGCTACATTGCTAACCATAGCAGGCTTCAACAGGCACTAAGACAAGCGGTAGGAGCACTCGCGGTATGCGAGTTTCAGTATTTTGCTGAAATGTAAGCCCTGAAGGGCAACTAAACGAGGCGTAGAATGTCGTCGACTTGCCGGTGTTATATAAGGGCGCCTCCGATGACAACCAAAGGGGCCCTGATATGAAAACAAATGGCTCCCCAGACCGTAGTTCCTGGTTGTGGCGCCGTATGGCGGCCTGCAGTCAGGATGGTAAATCACGGCTTTCCAGGGCGTCTCCAGAGCCTGGCCTGGAATCACGTTGACTCTAGTATAATTGTCTTCAGTGATGAGTTCCGCTTCGAACTGAGCCCCGATGACCAGCCGAATAACCGCCTCCGTAAGGGCCAAATGTGGACCAATGCGCTACTGTCTTGCTCAATTTCTGAAATTGTGATCATGTCTGTACGTGTATATAACATCTACAAATTTCCGTCCCATTGAGGTAATTCGTTCGCGGATCGTCGCTTTTTTGCTTTTTCTCGTCTCATTACCAAGTGTGTATGCATTTGCTCAGTCTGGACATAGAATGGTTGATGTTCGTGTCTCAAGCACACTACCCAGTTCCCTCAATCTCTTTCTCTGAGGCCCTTCAGGTATGAACTGTATAAAGATTTGTTGTCCAATTTTTGTAGTGTTTTGCCGCAAAGGCCTGCAAACGACGTAATGTGTCTTGTATTAGTAGCCCACACTAATCGTCTTTATTTAGCATATTTAACACACTGTTTATGCCAACATGACTTAGTCTTACTTACTATGTGAACATTGCTCGGTATTTTCATAACCTTGGGATATTTCTGCTATGAAACAAAATTGTTTCTTCGTCTGGACAGTAATACAAAGACTGAATAAAGAGGCAACCTGTCAGTCTTATTACGCCATGAGAATTACAAAAACAGCCGGCCGGAGTGGCCGAGCGGTTCTAGGCGCTACAGTCTGGAACCGTGCGACCGCTACGGTCGCAGGTTCGAATCCTGCCTCGGGCATGGCTGTGTGTGGCGTCCTTAGGTTAGTTAGGTTTAAGTAGTTCTAACTTCTAGAGGACTGATGACCACAGCAGTTAAGTCCCATAGTGCTCAGAGCCAAATACAAAAACAAAGTTGTTGTAACATTTCCTGACACAATATGTCAGTAGCACAGGTCTCAAAGACAACACTTTGACGTTTGCCATCCAGTTGCCTACAAGCAGGGTCTGGGTCCTGTCTACACATCAGGGGCAATGACGTCGTGAATAACCTCGAACACATACGTCATCAAGATGGAATATTGTGAGAAACTTAAACAAGGTGGATGGGTGGCAAGTTTTGGCATTGGAGGGAATTCATAAATTCAAGATGGCCGATAACTGAAAACGAGAAAGGTTATATATCCATCGCAGTTGTGCTTTGTAACACATTCCCCTTCCCTGTCTTTCCTATTTCTCGAAGCAGGATGTAGTCCATTACAGACCATTAAAATGAAAAAGCCAATCACAATATAGCTGCAGAGCAGCCATATTTTCAGTGCTTAAAAGTATCCGAACGCGCTGAAACATTTTTTACACCATGTTCAGTTTATCCAAAACATTGTGTGAAGGGTGTAACGTACAGTGTTTCCACATCTAAAAGTACATTACAGGCCGATAAAAGGAAACAGCCAATGGAATTACAGTCATTTTGGGCATCCTCAGAAGTATTCGAAGACTCATTTTTTCACCATATATTGCATTAACTAAGTAAATAAACAGTCAAAAATCTGAGAAGTTCGGTTTCTGTACCATGGATCATGTAAAGCACAGCAAAACATCAAATTAAATATTTTCCATATCTAAATTGCTCTGGGATGATGGTCAACTGTCACAAGGCAAGCAGGCAAGCATCAAATGATTCAAACGGCTCTCAGCACGATGGGACTTAACATCTGAAGGTCATTAGTCCCCTAGAACTTAGAACTACTTAAACCTAACTAACCTAAGGACATCACACACATCCATGGCCGAGGCAGGATTCGAACCTGCGACCATAGCAGTCGCGTGGTTCCGGTCTGAAGCGCCCAGAACCGCTCGGCCACCACGGCCGGCCAGGCATGCATCATCAAGACTGAATTCGCAGTATGAGCGTTTTGGTTGTTCTGACAAGTATTGTGTTTCTAATATCCAGTGCATTTGAGTCACAGCTCAGCATATGCCACACTGCAAAATATGCAAAGGTACTACTGCTGATCCAAGTTACAACTTAAAGTGCACTGGTCAGTAAGCATTTCCAAAGGAAACAATGTTCAACCCACGTCCAAATTCGTCAAAAATTCGTACCTGAAACTGATATCAGAGTCAGTCAAACATTATAGTGACCCTATGGTAGGGAAACTATGTGACACTTTTATGGAATAGACATTGAACATTGGTAATACACCTTCATGTTCCTAAGAAACAAGGCTTCCTATGCTTTCAACTATCTTCTTTCAAAGTCACTCGAATATCGTAGTGACTCCATGTTAGGTTATTATCTTTGACTTGCAACACAAAATGTTCTACATCTTCTAGTGATTATGATTCTAAATCATATCACACAATGGAAATGACTGCCATTGAACTCCATATTTTCCAGTAATTTTATACAATACATCAGTGCTGGGAACTCTGTACAGTTTACTACACTGGCTATGATGTGTCGGATATTGTGGTGTCAGGTAATGGGAAAAAATTTCTGATGTTCAGATACTTTTGAGGACTACCAAGATTGCTACTCTGACGCTATGTTGTGACTGACTGTTTCACTTTAATCGTGTGTGAAGTACTATGCTGCCGTTGGAGGAGACGAGAGGAGCCGAGGTGTTATAAAGCACGACTTGACAAGTTTTCCTATCTTGGATTTATGCTTCGTTGATTTTCTTTGTTTTTAATTTCCCACTTTCTTACATTTTTTTAATTCCATACAAGTGTCGTCTTCGATTTTTAGATTTTCCACCATCTGTCAGCTTCATGAGATCATGGCGTCATTGCGTCTTGGCATATAGGCAGTCCCCTACCTCCGTGTGTAGATAAACAGATGGGGAAAAGTCATCATACACTGCAGGCCCTCAGATAAAATACTTAGAGTACTACATGAAAGCAGTTTTAGATCCTTAAAAACGCTCCAAGAAAACTGTCTTATATTTTTGTCGCCCAGAAACTGTGTAGCATTAAGTCGTATTCGTAAGGTAGTATACGTATCTCTTTGGACGTATTTTGCCCTCGAACGCATAATTCTCTTAAAAAAATTAAAGGAACTGAAAGGAAGATGATAACAGACAAATCCTCAAATAAACTGTGGTGTCACCGCCAGACACCACACGTGCTAGGTGGTAGCCTTTAAATCGGCCGCGATCCGTTAGTACACGTCGGACCCGCGTGTCGCCACTATCAGTGATTGCAGACCGAGCGCCGCCACACGGCAGGTCTAGAGAGACTTCCTAGCACTCGCCCCAGTTGTACAACCGACTTTGCTAGCGATTGTTCACTGACAAAATACGCTCTCGTTAGCCGAGACGATAGTTTAGCATAGCCTTCAGCTGCGTCATTTGCTACGACCTAGCAAGGCGCCATTATCAGTTACTATTGATATTGATTCATGTACCGTCAAGACCGACGTTCTTCATTAACGGATTAAAGTTACGTATTGCACCAGCGACGTCCGTATTTCTAAATTCTAATTTCCTTGTCCTGTTCCAGACCTCACGCCAGCCTGCGTGAGCTAAAACGCGTGCCTTTCGGCCTCCTTCTAGTAACACGGTGTTGGCTCTCCTGCCAACCAAAACATAAACATCATAAAAGTTATGTTTCACTTCAGTTGTTTATGTGGATACGTTCTCCAGCATAAAAGTTGGAAGTTTTCGCTTTACACTTTGCTTATAGCCTTTGGCATAACGAGAGACTTGATTAATCTGTGTTAAACAATGAAAGACAGTAGTTTCGTCCGATTATTTTGCTACAGCCGACAGCTGCCTGACATTAAGTGATAGGTCATTAACATGAACGACCAGGCTCGTGGAAATCAAAATCGTCGTTAAATCGAGAGTGATGAACAAATCGAAAATCGTTTTCCATGTAAACACATACAGTTTCACAGGACGTTTATGATCAAAATAGTAAAGTGATAGTTTCATTCGGGAATTGGTGTAAGGGAGCATAGAGTGACAAAGTGTGAACTGCCTCTCCATTTCCCAGTTCAGGTTTTTAGTTTCTGGAGTACTAGGAGGCACTGCATTAAGGACACGATTTGTATCTACAGAAAATGTGGCGTATTATTGAAAACTTTTCGTGTTGAACGTTTCATTTGCTAAAAGAAGTAATATGGAGCAGTCTTCGATTCGGTTCGGTGGAGAACACCACTAATGAAGAGATGATCACAATAAAAATATTAAAATAAAAAACACGAAAGGGGAAACATACTACGACTGGTAGTGTGGAATGATAGAAACAGTGATGTGGTTGGGCAGTTATAAAATTTGAAAAGGGAATTACTGAAGTAAAACGTAAAACAAATTTAAGAACATCTGGTCAGACAAATTTAGGGCAATGTCAACAGCAGCACCGAGTAGGAGTGAGTAGCTGTGAACAGTACCGTGAAACCATTGTTCTCGTCAGAATCAGACATCAATCCTAACGACTACAGATCTGGTATAAACACAGAGGGAGATGAACAGCCTGAGTGTATCAGAGCGTTTAAGGGATAACTCAGTACGTAAAGTGGGATGGAAATTTAACAACCGTAGGGGATTAGAACGCTGCTATAGAGGCAGGAACAAAGAGGTTATGGAAAAGTACTGGCTCAGTAAAGGGAATAAGAGAGAAAAAAGGTTCATTGAACTGAGCTAGTAACAGCAGTTATAATATTCAATAACAATCAAAAGAAGAGGAAGAAAATATCTAGGAAACGCCTAAAACTCATAGGTCATATCGTGGTGAGATTCTCAAACCACATATTGGACTGAAAGGCGTAATAAGCCTTGTGCTCCACAGGTTCACATGTTACACAACAATAGAAGTTCATTTCAAAGTTTCGTATACATTTGTACTATCGAACAAATAGCTTTTATTTTTGTCATCACTTTTTTTGTGTAGAACAGTAACTTTTTTCTGCAAAGGCTTATTCTTTGCTACCACGGAATCTATGTCCACATACGGTCGCACTTAGCATGTTGTATAAGGTGTTGCTTTATGACAGGTGTCCTTTTAGTTCTGGAAGAAGAAGGAAACGTGACTTATGATCGACAGTGTTGGTAACTGCGACGGCGTAAAAACGTGAGCAAGACTTCTCCTGTACATTTACTTGCTTTCGAAGCATCACTGTTTTCCTAACCAGGTTCAGTATTAAAAATTTACTGTCCTCTTTGTGCCATATGATCAGCATGAAGAGGAGTATCTCAAGACAAGAAATCACACGCGAAATAAATGAAAAGTAGTCACAAGGACGAAGAAATTGTTTGCAGAAGCGCCAGAGGCATTTTTCCCGTAGGTTTATAAATAATTTGTAGAAGAGATACAGTTATAATTTTGAAACAACTGCACATTCCTCTTCACATGAAGACAACAATTAGATTGGAAATCACCAAAACAACTTCAATCTGATGACAGTTGAATCTGCCCTTAATAATTCATTGTATAAAACCGCAGCTCGCACGTGGCCTGCTAATGTCAGAATTGAATACTTTTGAGACGGTCACATCTCCTGGAAAGGGAACACCGCTCGAGAGTCTGGTTTTCCGCAGAGGGGTACACGTCAACACCGTGAATCCCAATTACCGAAAGCTCGCCCAAGCGCAAGCAGAAACGCGTCAGTCGTTGACCTCTTGTAGACCTGGTCTTTCATGCGGGAGCGTCCCGTCACCCTTGGTATTTTTTGAATGTGCGGTGACTGCGAGCAACGGATGAGCCCTCAGGGAGATGTCGGCCGTGCAGCGTGACCTTTGGCCGTACTGTGATATTTAAAAAAACTTAAGTACCGAAACAGAACGCCACGTACCGTTTTTAAAAGGCAGAAGGGAACATATTCTCATTAAATATGTCACTCTAATTAGACTCCTGACATTGCTACCAATCGCTACGCACTCAGACAGTATTAATAAATGGAGTTTGTTTTTTAGGTAATTACGATCATAGTAGCTCTTTTAACGTGTAATCGGAACGTATGATACACCAGTTCGATGAAAAATCAAAGACGGCTTCCACTGTTGCATTTAAAATATGAAAAACTTTCGCATGGATGAGCTGTGCCGAACTATTGTGGATAAAAGTGCATTTAACGTTATTTACACTGAAGAGCCAAAGCAACTGGTACACTTGCCTAATAGCGTGTAGGGCCAACGCGAGTAGGCAGAAGTGTCGCAACACGACGTGACATGGACTGCACTAATGTCTGAAGTAGTGCTGAAGAGAATTGACACCAGGAATCCTGCAGGACTGTCCATATATCCGTAAGAGTACGAGGGGTGGAGATCTCTTCTGAAGAGCGCGTTGCAAGGCATCCCAGATATGCTCAATAATGTTCATGTCTCGGGAGTTTGGTGGCCAGCGAAAGTAAATAAACCCAGAAGAGTGTTTCTGGAGCTACTCTGTAGCAATTCTGGACGTGTGGGGTGTCGAATTGTTCTGCTGTAATTGCCGTCAGAATGAACAATAGACATGAATGAATGCAGGCGAACAGACAAGATACTGACATACGTGTCACCTGACAGAGTCGTATCTTGACGTATCAGGAATCCCGTATAACTCCAACTGCACAGCCCCACACCGTTACAGAGCCTCCACCAGCTTGAACAGTCCCCTGCTGGCATGCAGGGTCCATGGATTCATGAGGTCGTCTCCATACCCGTACACGTCCATCCGCTCGATACAATTTGAAACGAGACTCGCCCGACCAGGCAACATGCTTCCAGTCATCAACAGTGCAATGTCGGTGTTGACGGGCCCAGGCGAGCCACAAAGCTTTGTGCTGTACAGTGATCAAGCGTACACGAGTGGGCCTTCGGCTCCGAAAGCCCATATCGATGATGTTTCGTTGAATGGTTCGCACGCTGACACTTGCTGATGGCCTAGCATTGAAATCTGCGGCATTTTGTGGAAAAGTTCCACTTCTGTCACGTTGAACGATTCCCCTTCTTGCAGGATCTTTTTCAGGCCGCAGCAATGTCGGGGATTTGATGTTTTTGAAATTTAGAAATTTGTGGTAAGTTCCTATGAGACCAAACGCCTGAGGTCATCGGTCCCTAGGCTACACACTACTCAGTATAACCTAAGCTAAGGACAACACACACGCCCATGTGCGAGGGAGGTCTCGAACCTCCGTTTGGGGGGGGGGGGGGTTACCGCACGGACTGTGACAGGTCGTCCGACATCAGGCGGCTACACCGAGCGCCATTTCATGTTTTTCCGGATTCCTGATATTCACGGTACACTCGTGAAATGGTCGTACGGAAAAATCCCCACTTCATCTCCACCTCGGAGATGCTGTGCACTATCGCTAGTGCGCCGTTTATAGCACCACGTTCAAACTTACTTAAATCGTGATAACCTGCCACTGTAGCAGCAGTAATCGTTCTAACAACTGCGTCAGACACTTGTTGTCTTATATAGGCGTTGCCGACCGCAGCCCATATTACGCCTGTTTAGTTATCTCTGTATTTGAATAGGCGTGTCTATACCAGTTTCTTTGGCTCTTCAGTGTACGTTCAAGCGTTATTGCTGGATAAGATTTTACGGACGATGCCACCTCATAGTCACTTTGAGTTTTGAGAAAACAGATAAAGAAGGTTAGCATAAAATCCAACTGTCATTAGTCTTTCGGCTGATTTAGTTTGTTGTGGCACGCATTCCAACCCCACCATCCACAGAGTAACACTTGCATCCAACGTCTATATTTATTTGTTTGATTATATTGCTATCTCTGTCATCTCTCGCGGTCGTTGCACTGTAAATCCCCGTGAGGTAACAGGGAAGCCATTCCTTGATGTCTTAACTCAGGTCCTAAATCTAGTCCGTTCTTACTGCAAATGCTTAGACATAACTTCCTTGCCGATTCGTCAGACCACTTCCTCATTTCTTCCCATAATTAGTCAACTTAATTTTTAACGCCCTGTTGTAACCACTCATGTCAAACGCTTAGATTCTGCTCATTTTCTGTTTTGCCACAGTCCATCACTTCCAAAACATTCCTGTGCTCCTAACATACATTGACAGATGTGAAAATTAATGAACTATCAGTTTAATAAGTCACAGCAGAAAAATACCGACGCGAATTCTTTACAGACGAATGGAAAAACTGGTAGAAGCCGACCTCGGGGAGATCAGTTTGGATTCCGTAGAAATGTTGGAACACGAGAGGCAATACTGACGCTACGACTTATCTCAGAAAATAGATTAAGGAAATGCAAACCTACAATTCTAGCATTTGTAGACTTAGAGAAAGCTTTTCACAATGTTGATTGGAATACTGTCTTTCAAATTCTGAAGGTGGCAGGGGTAAAATACAGGGAGCGAAAGGCTATTTACAATTTGTACAGAAACCAGATGGCAGTTATAAGAGTCGGGGCACATGAAAGGGAAGTAGTGGTTGGGAATGGAGTGAGACAGGATTGTAGCCTATCCCCGATGCTATTCAATCTGTATATTGAGCTAGCAGTAAAGGAAACGAAGGAAAAGTTCGGAGTAGGTATTAAAAAATCCATGGAGAAGAAATAAAAACTTTGAGGTTCGCCGATGACATAGTAATTCTGTCAGAGACAGCAAAGGACTTGGAAGAGCAGTTGAATGGACTGGATAGTGTCTTGAAAGGAGGGTATAAGATGAGAATCAACAAAAGCAAAACGAGGATAATGGGATGTAGTCGAATTAAGTCGGGTGATGTTGCGGGAATTAGATTAGGAAATGAATCACTTAAAGTAGTAAAGTAGTTTTGCTATTTGGGGTGCAAAATAACTGATGATGGCCGAAGTAGAGAGGATATAATATGTAGACTGGCAATGGCACGGAAAGCGTTTCTTAAGAAGAGAAATTTGTTATCATCGAGTATTGATTTAAGTGTCAGGAAGTCGTTTCTGAAAGTATTTGTATGGAGTGTAGCCATGTATGGAAGTAAAACATGGACGATAAATAGTTTGGAGAAGAGAGAATAGAAGCTTGCCAAATGTTTTTGCTACAGAAGAATGCTGAAGATTCGATGGGTAGATCACATAACTAATGATGGGGTATTGAATAGAATCGGGAAGAAGAGAAGTTTCTGGCACAACTTGACTAGAAGAAGGGATCGGTTGGTAGGACATGTTCTGAGGCATCAAGGGATCACCAATTTGGTATTGGAGGGCAGGGTGGAGGGTACAAATCGTAGATGGAGGCCACGAGATGAATACACTAAGCAGATTCAGAAGGATGTAGGTGGCAGTAGGTACTGGGAGATGAAGAGGCTTGCACAGGATAGAGTAGCATGGAAAGCTGCATCAAACCAGTGTCAGGACTGGAGACCACCACAACAACAACAACATAATAATTAGTACTGCATAGGGTATGTTGCCAGAGAACGACGCAATTGAAGTAAATGCTAAGTGTAAGCGTCAGGTACCCAAGAAGAGGCACCCCTATTTTATTAGTTTATAAGTACAAAAGTTTGCGATTATGTACGAGTGATAATGAGAATTGTCCAAGACGTGTTCTTCTTCACTGTGGCGGTAAGCTTGAGATCTGTTGCATTGCTTCCAAAAAGAAAGAATCGATCAAAATCGCACTAGTGAGAGCTTGCACGATGGATTACTGACACAGACCTTGAGCACAAAACACGACGATGATTATTAGGCTACTGTACAAATCAGTTGAAAGAAAGTATCAAAAGATCCTTGTTCACGTTTTACATTAAATGCATTAATGAACATTCTACTACTCTACAGTACGAGGGAGGCGATAATATATATGTATGAACACTAATGTTTCCTCAATGCAATAAAAGCTCAATAACTTTTGAAGGTGAAGGTACCTAGGAGGGGTAAAATTTTAACAAATACCTTGACTAATACTTCGCTTAATGAAGTCTTTTCCCTTCCACTCCTCATGTCTAGGGGATTGTTCTTGTATTTATGGTGACAGCAATATTTATCATGCCGGCCGAGATGCAAACATGTCTGATTTAAAGGCGTGAATCTGAAAAAATCGTGACACAGTAAATTAAGCGTCCCAAAGATGTTATGATAAAGTGGTAAAGTGCAATGTAATTAAAATATTCAATACGTCAAATCAGTGAGGCACCCACCCTAAGTCGGAGTGTAAAATTGTAAAGAGTTGCCGTATTTCCACAAGAATTGGGCAACCTATTTATGTAATTAATACCTGTTTATCTTTTGCTTGTTTTTGTCGTAATGATACAGAGTAATATTTAGAGCTATGATCAAAGAACTCCCCTTCGTAATTAGACTATAAATATCACTATATGTTCCCGGAAAATACAATAAGTTAGCAAAAGGCCGAAAAATAAAGGCCCTGTTCATATTGCCTTACTAGTAATGACTAGTAATGACTGCCAGTCCTTTTACATTTGTATATGTAAATTTTTGTGATAGCCAGAATCATTATGTAAGGGCTATGATTATCTGTCAGTACTGTGTGCTGTATATCTTTGAAAACATCACACAGTAGGTGTCAGATGTGGAGGTAATTTTTAATTTGCTTTAAAAACGCGCTCTCTGGCCAATAGATAGCGATAACGTCTGTGACAAAGTTGAAAGATCGCAAGGCCAGAGGTGATTATTAACAAACAATCCAGCACGCACTAATTTATTACTAGCTGTCTGTCTGTGTTGAGATCTGAAAGAGACCAGACGCATATGATGACTTCTGTAAAAAATGTACACACGCCAAGTATTTTTAATTATTTTTGAATTATTACGTAAAGGTTGAGTATCAAAAGACATTTGTAAATGCCTTAAAAAGTTGTTTGAATATTTATTTATTATTCTGTGAAAGTACATCATAATAAATATTTGTACGATGGTCAGGACCTGTAACGACGCCAGTAATAATGCAGAGAAACACAAACCTATCAGCATTGAAGAAATATAACAAATCATTTTGAAAAAGGGACGTAACCACACACATCAAAAAAAGTTTTGCATCACTTCGGTTCCTAGAGTTTTGGAGCCTGTATAGAAAATTGGAATACAGATAAACATAAACATCATTTCCGACTTTTTTATTGCTCATGAAAAGCACACATTGCATGTCGTACCACCACGCAGTGAGACCTTCAGAGGTGGTGGTCCAGATTGCTGTCCACATCGGTATCTGCAGTACCCAGTAGCTCGTCCTCTTGTAGTGTTGCATGCCTATATTCGTCAAGGCGTACTATCCACAAGTTCATCAAGGCACTGTTGGTCCAGATTGTCCCACTCCCCAACGGCGATTCGGCGTAGATCCCTCAGAGTGGTTGGTGAGTAACGTCGTCCATAAACAGCCATTTCAATCTATCCCAGGCATGTTGGATAGCGTTCATCTCTGGAGAACATGCTGGCCACTTCAGTCGAGCGGTCGTTATCATGAAGGAAGTCACTGAAAAGATGTGCACGATGGGGGCGCGAATTGTTGGCCATGAAGACGATTGGCTCGCCAATATGCTGCCGATATGGTTGCCCTATCAGTCGGTGGATGGCATTCACGTATTGTACAGCCGTTACGGCGCGTTCCATGAGCACCAGTGAAGTACGTCGGCTCCACATAGTGCCACCCTAAAACAGCAGAGAACCGCCATCTTGCTGCACTCGCTGGACAGGGTAGCCTCCAAACACGTCTCCGACGACTGTCTGGTTCAAAGCATATGCGATACTCATAGGTGAAGAGAACATGATGCCAATCCTGAGCGGTCCATTCGGCGTGTTGTTGAGCCCATCTGTACCGCGCTGCATGGTCTCAGGGTTGCAAAGATGGACGTCGGGAGTGAAGTTGCGCTTCATGCAGCCTATTGCGCACCGTTTGAGTCGTAACGCGACGTCCTGTTGCTGCAAGAAAAGCGTTTTTCAACATGGTGGCGTTGCTTTCAGGGTTCCTCCGAACCGTAATCCGTAGGTAGCGGTCATTCACTGCAGTAGTAGCCGTTGGGCGGCCTGATCGAGGCATGTCATCGACAGTTACTGTCTCTCTGTATCTCTTCCATGTCCGAACAACATCGCTTTGGTTCACTCCGAGACGCCTGGTCTCTTCCCTTGTTGAGAGGCCTTCCTGGCACAAAGTAACAATGCGGACGCGATCGAAATGTGGTATTGACATTATAGGCATGTCTGAACTACAGACAACACGACACGTGTACCTCTTTCCTGGTGGAATGACTGGAACTGATCAGCTGTCAGAGCCCCTCTGTCTAATAGCCGCTGGTCATGCACGGTTGTTTACATGTTTGGGCGGGTTTAGTGATATCTCTAAACAGTCAAAGCGACTGTGTCTCTAATACAATATCCACAGCCAACGTCTGCTTTCAGGAGTTCTGGGAACCGGGGTGATGGAAAACTTTTTTGGATGAGTGTATATTTTATATTTTTATATCTATGTGTTCATAACGAAATCTTTTAATTAAATTTTTTCTTCATTGTGTACGGTGACTGTTCGGACAGCCGAAACCTCTCCTTTATCGGATAATACATTCCAGAGTAATCTAAAAAAATTAAAATATCACTTGACTCTATAAGTAAATTTCTGCTTGTCATTTCCAATTACTTTTCCGAAAATTTTGTAGTTGTTCGAACTCGCAGCAGCGAACGCATTCCATGAATAAACAAGGCTGATTGTTGTGTCACACTGAGTAAATGATAATGCTTTATTATGCTGTAACTACCTGCCGGAGACCGCGGGTGCTTTATGGTAAAATACTCAGGGGCCCTAGAAGAACCCTCTGATAGCTTGTCGCTGGAGTTCCGGTTCATCATAATATACAGAGCGAGGCAAATGTCTGGATACACGCCTATAAAAGTCGAACGATGTGAGAATTCATAGTGGTGTCTAGTATGGGGTGTCTGTATCTGGGGGCGCAACTTAAAGGGGCTATGGCTACAGTGGCGGCTATCTTGAAATCCACTATCTCGGATTTTCAAATGGGATCGGGATCATATGGCACATCATTCTGAATTGCCTCTTTGTCAGGAATACATATGTGAAATCTGTTTTAAGATATCTTTATTTCTGTAGGATTTATGACTTGTTAAAGTTTGAAATCGCAAGGAGGTGATCACTTCTGTTTATTATTACAGGTGGCACTTACACAGCGGGAACGCATTGAAATTGTGGACGAAGTACCAGAGGGATTGTTGCTGACTTCAATGCCCGGCATCATGAGAGAAATGAGATTTCACGTATGATAGTATTCAAGTTACTGGACAAATTTAGTGCAACAGATTCTATGGCGGAGAAGCCAAGGAATGGAGTCCAAGAACAGCCGCAGACGAGGAGACTGCAACAGCAATTGCGGCATCGTTTGTGAAAAGTCCACATCGCAGTACGCGCCGGTTATCAGCAACATCTGGTGTCACTCAGCGTTCAATCCTGCTTGTGTTGCATGCACACCAGTGGCACCCATTCAACATCATCTCTCGGAGGATCAACGTGATCGGCGGGTCAGTTTGCAGAACTGGCTCTGGAGCAATGTAAAAGTAATCTAAACTTTGTACGACAGGTGTTGTTCAATGACGATGATAATTTTTATGTGCAATGCTAAGCAAACAAGCAGAATCATCGTTATTGGTCCGATGCAAACACCTCATGGGTAGATCTCTGTAAAGATGTTGATGATGAAAAAGTTCGGTGTGGGATTTGGGACAGAAGAATAGTGGGTTCGGTGTTTATCGATGGAACCTCGAATGGGGAGCAGTATCTTAACGCATTCCGTGACGATGTGGTTCCAACGCTGTTGAATCCGCAGCGTGATTTCCCAACGTTCGTCCAACAAGACAGTGTATCTTCCCAACAACGGTAGTAAGTAAGACAGTTTCAGGATGAACAGTTTGAAGGTCAATAGGTAGGAACGAGGCGTTCTATCGAATGGTCGCCATGATTCCCTGATCGTACACCTCTTCACTTTTGTCTGTGATGACATTTGAAATCAATTGTGTATGAGGTAAAAAGCAGTAATACAGCCCATTTTTGTCGGCGTACTGTTGACCCACAGACCCTGCGACATGTGCAACATGACTTGCAAAAAGGACTCCGATTGTGTGTCCAGTGCAATGCAAGTCATGTTGAGCATATGGTGTTATGCCGACTCTGAGAAGTGTCCTAAACTTAAACAGGTCATAGCTCTTACACAAATAGTCTTAAAACAGATTTCAAGTGTGTATTCTTGAGAAAGAGACAGTTGAGAATGGTGTGTGACGGGACCCCCTTCTAATTTGAAACACTTAATCCGAATCCAAGATGGTGGATTTCAAGATGGCCACAGATCTTGTAAATTGCGGCGCACCTGCGAGGGACAACATCTCCGAGATGGAGCTGAAGTGCGGAGTTTCATGAGGGTGCCGTGAATATCAAGAATCCGGTAAAACTTATGACCTCAAACAACGATGCGGCGGGAAAAAGATCCTGAAAGAACGGGACCAAAGACGACTGAAGAGAATCGCTCCACGTGACAGAAATGCAACCCTTCCGCCAATTGCTGCAGATTTCAGTGCTTGGCCATCAAGTGCGAACCATTCAACGAAAATCATCGATATGGGGTTTCGGAGCCAAAGGCCAACTGGTGTGTTCTTGATGACGATACGACACAAAGCTTTACACCTCGCCTGGATCCGTCAACACAGACATTGGACTGCTGATGACTGGAAACATGTTGCCTGCTCGGACGAGTCTCGTTTCAAATTGTATCGAGCGGATGGGAGAGTACGTATATGGAGACCACCTCATGAATCCATGGAACCTGCATGTCAGCAGGGAACTGTTCAAGCTGGTGGAGGCTCTGTAATGGCATAGGCCGTGTGCAGTTGGATTGATATGGGACCTCTAATACAGGTAACACGTACGTAAGCATCCTGTCTGATCACTTGCATCCATTCATGTTCACTGTGCGTTACGACGGAATTGGGCAATTCCAGCAGATAAATGCGACTTCCCACACGTCCGGAATTCCTATAGAGTGGCTCCAGCAACACTCTTCTGAGTTTAAACACTTCCGCTGCCCACAGAACTCTCCAGACATGAACATTATTGAGCATATCTGGAATGTCATGCAACGTGCTGTTCGGAAGAGATCTCCACCCCCTCGTACTCTTGCGGATTTATGGACTGCCCTGCAGGATCCACGGTGTCAGTTCCCTCCAGCACTAATTCAGAGATTAGTCGAGTCCATGCCAAGTCGTGTTGCGCCATTTCTGTGAGCTCGCGGGGGACCTACACGGTATTAGGCAGGTGTACTACTTTCATCGGCTCTTCAGTGTATTAGCGACAAGAGATAGTAGTAAGTGCAACAAGCGAGAGAAACAAGTCAGCAAAAATGTCATGTAGTACCTTATATAGATCGAAATAATGTACGATGTAAAATTCTTTTATTCCTTTACTTAGTACTCTCAGAGAGTACTTTGTATTCAAAAAATATTCAACTTAAATATTTCATTTTATTACAAAAAAGAGGAAATACGTCATCCGCAACTGACGATAGTGGCTTATTGTTGACTTTCAGTCTTGAAATTAGTGCAATTTGATTGAATAGAATTACTCCATACGCATTTAGGTTTTATATATGAAGCATCTTCCGTGGCTATTCTGCAAATTGGATACGCACGTTTTTTGGTAGTTTCAGGTCAAAAACAGCTTTTTGTTTATACAGTTGGTGTGCAAATGATTTATGGTGTTTCTTTAAGTATTCCCTAAACGACTTTTTCTTCCCTCCTTGCTGGCAGCGGTTGACGTAACAGACTTCGAGTTGATAGTTTTTGCTATTCTGCAGTAGCACTTGCGCTGCATTACTTACACTTCACTTTAGTAAAATGAACTGGACGTGTGTATGTTTCTTACTCTGCACAGAAACGATGTTTATGTATGTTCGTTTGTTGTCGTTCTTGTTGTGAGTGTTACCTACCTGTGAAACCACAAAAAATGGTTCAAATGGCTAAGAGCACTATGGGACTCAACTTCTGAGGGCATAAGTCCCCTAGAACTTAGAACTACTTAAACCTAAATAACCTAAGGACAACACACACATCCATGCCCGAGGCAGGATTCGAACCTGCGACCGTAGCGGTCGCGCGGTTCCAGACTGTAGCGCCAGAACCGCTCGGCCACCAGCGGCCGGTTGTGAAACCACATTTCTTTTAATTCGTGTGTGTGTGTGTGTTTGTGTGTGTGTGTGTGTGTGTGTGTAAATTAGTGAAACAGTCTTGTGCATGAGATGTGAGAGGAGATTGTAGGGGGGAGGGTTCGTTTTTTTGGAGGGGGTGACGGGGACGGGCTTGGATGGTGGTTGTGGTACAGAATTTGGTTGGACATGGTTGTGGTAAGTCGAGCTTGTGGTTAGATGTGTATATTTAATGTTGTAGTAAGTGGTGGATCAGTTTAAAGAGTGTGTGGTGTGCCTAGTTGGTCTGATAATTTACGAGTTATTTCTTTTCTGTTATGATATTTTGAATGTAGTAGTTTTCGTGTATGGCGAGGAAGCGTTTTTTGTTGTTGTTTATCCTTATGTTTCGCAGGATTGTGTCTCTGACGATAATTTTATGTTGGTGTTGGTGTAAGAGTTCTGCAAAAGTTGAGTGATTTGTCCTGTACTTTCATGAACTTTCATGTCCTTTGTATCTGGTGTCAAATGTACTTCTGGTTTGACCTATGTATCTTCTATCACATGTCTTGCAGTTCAGTTAGCATATTCCTGATTTCTGATACAGAACAGTTTCTCCAACTTTGTGGGAAGTATTTCTAAATTGAACTGTTGGGTTGATGGACACTAAAAAAAAGAAAAAAAAACAAAAGGAGGTGTCGATCACCTGCGCTCATATGGAAAATAAACGCGATGTATTTAGGCACGCCACATAACATCAGGGACCACTACAAGAGTATATTCAAAAGCAGGTTTTACGGGAACAATAAATCCATAAATTATCGTAAGTTGCTTAGACCGTGTCAGTCAGATTTACAGCCACTACAGAGTTCACAAGCGAAACGACGGATTGCTGGAAAATCTTTTCTTTCCCGTTTCACTAAAGTCTGCTGTTTTGGAAATATGTGGTAAGTTCCTATGGCATCAAACTGTTAAGGTCTTCGGCCCCTATGCTTACACACACTTCACCTAGAACTAAATTACGATGAGGACAACACATACACCCACCCCAGAGGGCCTCGAACCTCCGACGGGGCGAGCCGTACGAACCGTGGCAAGGCCCCCACAGACAGCGTGGCCACCCTCGCGACAAAGTCTACTCTGAATGGTTTTATTTTGTAGAAGGAAGTCAACAAACTTAAGGAATCTTTAGTGGAATTTACAAGAAAAACTCAGGCAGTGCCAGGAGGAGACATTCGGCCGTCCACCACCAGCCTATATAGAAATTTAGCTCTCGATATTCCTGGTAAGTTAGCACAAACTGGGAACGAAGTATACGCCACGTGCCGGCGAATAGATGAGGTCAGCAGATGGTTGTACAACGACTGCATTATTGGACTTCGGGTACCACAATGTTCCAAGGTTCACATTTGGAATAAAATTACATGCAATTGCGTGTAATAATTTTTGTCATTAATATGCAGTAATTAGGCCCTTGTGAAATTATTGCTTTTTTTTATCTTTGTGACCAAGTGTAACACTTTTTCTGGGTGAGGGTTTAATGTTTTGGCAGAAGCATTCTGTGCAGTAAGGAGTTATAAAATGATGCTAGATGTGTGCCTCTAAAATGCTTGATTGTTGTGTAGTTATTCTTTAAATCTGCTAGAAAAACTGCCATATCCTCTACGTAATGGAAGAGCAGAGATATGAAGGTGTGCTCAGTTTCTTATGTAAAAACTCTTAAGGTTTTTTAAATAAACCAAATGCTACTAACATTCTACATCTTCATCCCTCATGTCTACGTATTTATTTCCTAAAATCGTATATCCTGGCAAGGAACGCATTTCTCGCAACGAGAGACCATTTTGTTGATGCCATCACTGTAGAAGATTGGACCTTTTTGACGGAGCCACAACTCCACATCTGCTTGCACCGATTCATTACTATCAACCTAAAGTCCCTTTTTGGAAACGGATGGGTATCGGATGGGGCTAAGTCGGGACTGTATGGTGTGTGACCGATGACAGTGAACCGAAGGCGTCGTATTCTTGTAAATGTCGCAGCGTTCGTGCGTGGACTAGCGTTGTCATAATGAAGGAGAGGATGTGGGGGCGAACACTTCCAAATCGAAACTCGATTTACAGTACGCTGTTTCTCACGCATCGATGTACTTACGTTATAGACCGCCACTTGCACGCTACAATTCGGAGCTCTCTAGTACAGAGGGATCCAAACATATAGGGATTAAGAATAAAGGTGCAGAATATTAATAACGCTTTTTTAAAAAAAAAAACCTTTATGATTTCTCACATTAAAAATTCAGAGTCATTACTTTTCAGTATGGCCTCGTAGTCGGTTTTGTTATTGTTAGTTGCACTCATGTCATGTCTGCCATAATCCAGTGGTGTAATACTGTTCTCTGTTTAGTTTAAGGTATTAATACTTTAACTAAGGAATAACAGTACTAATAACATTTAGGCATTTGAAAATATTTGTTAGTTCGTTCAAAAATGGTTCAAATGGCTCTGAGCACTATGTGACTTAACTTCAGAGGTCATCAGTCGCCTAGAACTTAGAACTAATTAAACCTAACTAACCTAAGGACATCACACACATCGTGCCCGAGGCAGGATTCGAACCCGCGACCGCAGCGGTCGCTCGGCTCCAGACTGCAGCGCCTAGAACCGCACGGCAACTCCGGCCGGCTGTTAGTTCGTGTTAAGGACAGTAGGACTTAATGAGAGCTTTCTCAGCATCAGTATTAAAGTATTAAGTACTCCAATTATTCAATTACTTATTATTCTTTTAGTAACTGTATTAAGTAATTCTAAAATGATGAGTCTGAATTCAAATATAGCTAAACTTTTCGATCCCGAAAGTACAAAATTAGCTACCACAAGTGTTGTGGCCTACGTCATTTATGCGAATATGAGCGATGGTTATGCAAACCCACTTCTAACCATACCCACTTTGGCTCAATGGATGTTGTCCTCTGTTGGAGTGTCTACAGCGTTCTTTTATAATGTTGCAAGTACTGCAGTGAAATACGAATATTAATCAAAGGAACTTCCAACTAACCACCTTAACTGAACTGTACTAACTATGCGTTTAAATGTATGCTTAGATAACGCGATAAATTACCATTGAAGTAATTATTTGTTAATTTTCGTTATCGTTTTACTCAACGTACTTCGGAATCAATACCTTGTCGGTTGATTACGTACACACAGTTAAGGTCAACGTAATTAAGCCGAACGAAGTACGCTCCGATTTGCCTCCGTCTGCGATTAATGAGGGCCTCTTCATCATTATATACTTCGACCGAATGTGCCTGTGTGAATCACTGAACTGAATGGATGACAGGCTGTCACTAGGCAAATGTTAATTGACGATCCTGCCGGTCGAATAATCACTCACATTAATCGAAATGGTACTCATTTAAAGGCCTTCATCATAGGGAATCAATTCGATGCAACATCTAGATATGAGCAACAATTCTGTGACCATAGATCAACTGCAGAGTTTCAGATTCAGAAATGGTTGCAACCCACAAAAATAAATTAATTTAGCTGGTAATGGAAAGAAATGGTGTATACCAGTAAACTGGTAAAAAGATTTACCTTTTTACTGAATTCAACATGAACAAGCTGTGTACCGAAAAAGGCGCAAAATTCTGTTACACCACAAAGGTTGACTTCAAACACCATCGACAAAATATCCAAATTTCCTCTGGTACGTTGTCCGATATCTCATTATGATGTTGCACAGGGTAGCGGGTTGGTTGGTTGTTTTCGGGAGGGAGACCAGACAGCGAGGTCATCGGTCTCATCGGATTAGGGAAGGACGGGGAAGGAAGTCGGCCGTGCCCTTTGAAAGGAACCATCCCGGCAGTTGCCTGGAGCGATTTAGGGAAATCACGGAAAACCTAAATCAGGACGGCCGGACGCGGGATTGAACCGTCGTCCTCCCGAATGCGAGTCCAGTGTCTAACCACTGCGCCACCTCGCTCGGTAGGGCAGCGGGTGAGACGACTGGTAAGGAACGGGCCAATACATACCAACAACATAGTATAAACGATCTTTATTAAAGAACGAAGTATTTCATTTATCAAGACATTGACATCACTAGCTCTCGCAAAATGTACTAAATTGTATTAGGACCAGACCTTCTGAAAAATCTGTGCTTGTTTCTTCCTTCTTTTATAATTTATTAGTCTTACGTCGCATACCTCTCATAATTTATTGCATTTTTATCTAGCAATGGTATGGCTTTAGTACTCTTAACGTACTAAATACAAATCACACTGCTACTTGAGGGAGAATCGGAGGAAGTTGATTTGTTTTATTTTTATTAAAATGCAACAGTCTCTCTCTCTCATGTAACCATAATGGTCTCCTTTTCCCGTCTTCACCATTTAGTCTGAAACCATGTGTTGGTGGTTTGAATGCTCTGTAGACTCCAAACAAGTTCCTTTATTTGTTCTCTCAAGTAGCTGTGCCAACCTACAAAAGTTCTCTTTTCATGTACTTTCAGAGTCGCAGAGATGTCTTCCTGAACCAACTGCAGCGAACTGAGGGCCTTCGTGCGTCGTTTTGGTCATTTCCTAAAACAACGAGTAGCTTTCGCGGCTTTGCTGCCCCTCCTCAATGACTAGTTGGCGGGCGCCGCCTTTCTCTCCTAAAAAATGTCGGATTCTGCTCTGTACAAGGGATAGAGTTTGACATTGTGTGGGGTGTCTTGTTCCAGCCCTTCGTCGGTAAGGATGTGTGTTCATACTGGACGCGAAATTAGATTCAGTCGCCATATGTGTGAGTTGGAAATCAATAAATTTGAAGGCATCAGCGCTTTCTTGTTCCCATGTAAATTCCTTGCGTATTTTTCTACTTACAGCGTGTGGAGTTCACTTAGTTATCAACAGCATTGGACGTGGAACTAGAGCTTTCTCTAGTACTCAGTTATCATACACGTGGAACCGCTGAGTACCCTTGCTAAATAACGCTTTTCGTGCTTCTGTTCCCGAGTGATTAATTTTTCCAGAGACAGGATCCTGTTGCTTTGCTTGAAAACACTGGGAGGATGGCTGATTAACTGCATCAGTGCAGTTCATTAATAAATATCCGTGTAGGCGGTGAAGAATTTTTTCTAAAGGTATGTAAAGATGTGAATTGGAGTCCTCTTTGTTCCTTTAACCGACCTATAGCGAATTCTCCTGTCGGTGTAGTCTGCATGCTTATGATCCACAGTTATTTGCGAGCACTATCATAATTTTCTTTCCACAACAGTCAAGCTGCCGCACGCACTCTCCTTTCCCCGTCTATTCGAGTCACGTTATTCCTTTCTGACAGAGGTACACTGAAGAAATGATTTCCAGATAGATCAGATTATTTGTGGGATGATATGGTGTATAAGAATAACTAGGTTTTCTTGTTATTTGTACCCAAATGTAAGATACATTGAGTAATTGGTATACGCCTATGAAATCTTTTTAGTGATCACACCACCCAGTCTCTCTCCCCCCCCCCCCCCCTCCGCCCCCACACACACGAAGTAGTTAGCGTACGAGAGTTTAGAAGGCATTTGTTACAAATTTCAGAATACTTGCAAGGAAAATAATGAAAATTGAATCACGTCGTCATATGGTTAGCCACATCATGTGTTACCGTTGCGTAATGTTTTTATAAACTGGATTCATGGTAGGGGTAAATTTTATCTCTGATCTGGCACAAACATTGCACGCGTGACAGACTTTTATAGATGAATAACTTGCCATTCTGACTCAAAGAAAATTAACGTGTCTAATTTGATGGCACTAAGCCAAAACCCACTTGATGTGTTGAAAGGGAATGCGTCTTTAGGAGAATTATTGTGAGAGATATTATTTAGTCATCGAGGCAGGTATTCTGGCATTTATGTAAAATTCGGAATCATATTTTGGCAGAAGCACACCACCCGATGAACGGGACCTCTCCTAGAAATACCATGATGCTCCGTCTCACCACTAGGCACCTCTTTTGTAATAACCTTCAAGTCAATGAAAGACTAGCACAGATGAATATTCCCAAGTTGTAATATGACATGTGTCCTCTATATAAAATGGACACTTACTCCAGCAGCATTGAAATGTACAATTTAGCGAAACGTGACGTGTATCACCCCGGAGAAAAACAAGACTTTACTTAACAATAAATCGAAGACATATTATAGCTAAAAGATTTATGCCACATTTAAGAGACGCGATATTGCAGCGCCTGTGTTTTTCACAAGTACAACCCGACATTCCTTCGGAAACTCATGGATATGTGAAGGACTCCAGTGACTGCACCCTTTACGAAATACCTGAAACGTTTTCGCAGTTGCGAATATGGACAACTATCAGCTGTATCATGGAATGAAGACAATGAAAATTTCCGTTCGACCTGGACTCAAACTCGGATCTCCCGCTTATCACGAGCACGCCCGTCCGAAGGAATACTGCATCGTACGTTTGAACAACAGAGGCGCAGCCGTACTATATTTATCCGCCACCACCGGGCAAACGACTTTCAATTAAATGTCGCCCCGGAACTGGAAATGTATATAATGAGTGTACGACTGCTGGTTACACGCTAATGGTTGACGACATACGGAAATTAGGGTCAGTTCGTGGGTCTTGCTCGGAAAGCGTAATTGTATGCCGACCGCTTGCATTAAACGGGAAATTCGTGTTCACGTTCCGGTCCAGCACAAATCTTCAGTCAGAGTTTCATTGTAAATCTGATGGATGCCCATACTTGCAACTGCGAATACATTGAAGGTATTTAAGAAAACAGGAATTTACTTAGCCGGCCGCGGTGGTCTCGCGGTTCTAGGCGCGCAGTCCGGAACCGCGCGTCTGCTACGGTCGCAGGTTCGAATCCTGCCTCGGGCATGGATGTGTGTGATGTCCTTAGGTTAGTTAGGTTTAAGTTGTTCTAAGTTGTAGGGGACTGATGACCACAGCTGTTAAGTCCCATAGTGCTCAGAGCCATTTGAACCATTTTTTGAATTTACTTAAATGGAATAGAAAGGTACAACTTAACTGAAATCTGAAGTATGTGACGGTTAAGAACACAGTTTACTGATCTGGATCCGAAAATATAATATAGCTTACAAAAAAATGTGACGTACGCTACCCCAGAACTTAGAACACAGCACCTTTAATTAAAACAATCTCAAATTATACATTAGCTGGATGTGAGGTGCGGTGCCGCTAAAGGAAGCATAAACAATTTACGCCGGCTCAGGTGTGAAAACTCATACAACACCGATGGATGGAATAACGAATTTTTAACATCCAAGCCAAGGGCTACGTATGACACGCGACTCCCAGACACGCTACAAATAATCATACAATACAAAGCACACAAAAGAATCTATCAAAGTTTTCTATAAGCACCGCTACTCATTGGTGCCTTAGCAGTAGAGGCCTAAAATCAGTTACTTCATTGGTGTAAACAAATAACAGGCACCCTATTTTGATTAGGGCTTAAGTATAAAACTGTAGCAGTAACAACGTCTACCGCTGGGATGACATTAGTTAGTCTTGAAACCAAATAATAAAACCTCGAAATCACGTTTTTCAAAGGAACTAAAGTACCCACCGGTCAACTAAACGACCTCAACAAGCCGGTAGACAAACATTTACATTATATTTACCAATACCAACGACGAGACAACACGCTGCTATACAAGGCAAAATGGGGCGGGTGCTACACAAATTAAAAGTGAGCCAGACCTGAACCGTGAAACTGCTACGGTCGGAGGTTCGAATCCTGCCTAGCGCATGGATGTGTGTGATGTCTTTAGGTTGGTTAGGTTTACGTAGTTCTAAGTTCTAGGGGACTGATGACCTCAGATGTTAAGCCCCATAGGGCTCAGAGCCATTTGAGCCATTTTTGGAACTTAGAACGGCAGTTAGAAACGGTCAAAAAACATCTTAACATTGAATGAAGATAATGAAGTAACGTCGCCAAAGTAAAAATTAAATTCAACTGATTTAAGAGGGACATTCGATAAGTAATGCAACACTTTTTTCTCTGCCAGTTTCGGTTGAAAAAGAGGGTAATTTGTTGTGGGACTTCATGGAATGCTCCTGTTTTGGCCCCTATATTTTCATGAATTTCCGATATCTACATCTACATCCATACTCCGCAAGCCACCTGACTGTGTGTGGCGGAGGGTACCTTGAGTACCTCTATCGGTTCTCCCTTCCATTACAGTCTCGTATTGTTCGTGGAAAGAAGGATTGTCGGTATGCTTCTGTATGGGCTCTAATCTCTTTGATTTTATCCTCATGGTCTCTTCGCGAGATATACGTGGGAGGGAGCAATATATTGCTTGACTCTTGGGTGAAGGTATGTTCTCGAAACTTTAACAAAAGCCCGTTCCGAGCTACTGAGCGTCTCTCCTGCGCAGTTTTCCACTGGAGTTTATCTATCATCTCCGTAACGCTTTCGCAATTACTAAATGATCCTGTAACGAAGCGCTCTGCTCTCCGTTGGATCTTCTCTATCTCTTCTATCAACCCTATCTGGTACGGATCCCACACTGCTGAGCAGTATTCAAGCAGTGGGCGAACAAGCGTACTGTGCCCTACTTCCTTTGTTTTCGGATCGCATTTCCTTAGGATTCTTCCAATGAATCTCAGTCTGGCATCTGCTTTACCGACGATCAACTTTATATGATCATTCCATTCTAAATCACTCCTAATGCGTACTCCCAGATAATTTATGGAATTAACTGCTTCCAGTTGCTGACCTGCTATTTTGTAGCTAAATGATAAGGGATCTATCTTTCTATGTATTCGCAGCACATTACACTTGTCTACATTGAGATTCAATTGCCATTCCCTGCACCATGCGTCAATTCGCTGCAGATCCTCCTGCATTTCAGTACAACTTTCCATTGTTACAACCTCTCGATACACCACAGCATCATTCGCAAAAAGCCTCAGTGAACTTCCGATGTCATCCACCAGGTCATTCATGTATATTGTGAATAGCAACGGGCCTACGACACTCCCCTGCGGCACACCTGAAATCACTCTTACTTCGGACTGAGCCATGCTCACTCCCAACTATGCGTTTTCGTGAACTACGCTGTCTATCTGTGTTTGGTTTCCCGCCCTTGTTGCGGCTGCGTCGTGGTTCTTCTTCCTTCTACGTGTGGCAGCAGTGAAGTGTATCAATATTTGCGCCGTGTACCATCTTTGGTTTGGTCCACATAGTTTCCGGTTAGGGGTTCTGGAGGCAGTCGGTTGGTTGTTGCTGACGAGGGAAGTTATCTCCGCGCGGTGCGGTCGACTGGGGCCGCTAGCAGCCCATGGTCAGTGTCAGAGGGTGTGTGGAGCTGTCCGATCGCTACGAGCTTCGTGGTTCATCGACTCAGGACGTCAAAGTAGAGTAGTGATTTCAAATACCCAAGCCACGTCCATTTATGTTGTGGTGGTTCGTTCGGTGGCTTGCTGTTGGGGAGGTTTTCCTGTGAGCAGCACCAAGTGCTTCTACTGCTGAAATTTAGCCGCCATGCGGTGCAATTAACTATTTTGGTCGACTACAATTTGAGTGCACCAGTGGAATTTTCTGTCTTGTGGCCGTTAGTGTTCTGGTTACCTGCCCTGGGCACTGACGTAAATTCAGGCTGTGTTCTTTGAGTGAAGTTAACTATTATCGTGTTTCGAATTCACGTGTCTCAGCTGAATTCCGTGCCTAGTGGCCATTAATATTCCGGTTACCTGCCCTGGCCACTAACATAACTTCAGGCAGCGTCCTTTCCTCACCTGTTGTCGCTCTCCAACATGGTGTGTAATTTTGACAGCAAATACACACTCCATTCCGGATTATCACGTCTGCAACTTTTCCAGTTTGAGTTCTCATGTACTGATTGATGGGAAGCAAGTGGTGGTGTTGGTCGATCCGTGGCTGTCCCCTGGTTGGGTTCCGATGGATCAAGTATAGTTGGCTCACCACCTGGCTCGGCTAAGTGAACGAGGGCAGGCCGACCTCCCTGGAGGCTTCTGAGTGCCACTGGTGTTTAATTATCTGTTGTCAGCTACTTTAAATTCAAGGGTTATGGTAAATTTTTTTTTTATTTTCTTAAAAATTTCGAAAAATTAATTTTTAAATCTATTTTTCAAGCTTAAACGTTGCGGATTCCTGCCTTTAAAAGGTTATGGTAATACATTTTAACATTTTGAAACTTAGTTGTGGCCTTCAGCTATTGGGATTGCACCTTGCATATGCATGTTTTATCTGCTTAGTCTTAAGGCTTTCCACGTAGCCATGGTACGTTTCTTTATTTATTTGATTTGACTCTTTAAATGCATTTTAATCTTGTTTTAATTGTTGTTAAACATTCTGGTCTTCTGTCTTTAAAAGTCTATGGTAATATATTCTAAAATTTTGAAATTTAATTGTGGCCCTCAGCCATTTCCATCACACTTTGCATATGTTTGCTGTTTATTTTTAATTATTTTATTGCTATCCTAATTGGATTTTGATCTTGTTGATTTGTTAAGATTTCTTATTTTGAGGCCTTCAGCCGTGAAAGAGTTGCTATCGGCAAAGGCCGGAATATGTCCCACTTTGGTTGTAAAGGTTATTAAATTACAATAAATGACAATTAGAAGGAGAAACTTTCGACAATCCTGTTAGCTGTTCTGCCCAGCGGGTTTAGCGGGCGTATCAGGGACGCTATAAATTGTCCACAAAATGGCGTCTGTAACAGAGGTGCGTCCCAGGCAGACAGCTGTCGTTGAGTTCCTTTTGATGGAAAACGAGAGCATCGCATGTATTCAGGAGAGCTTGCAGAATATCTACAGAGACCTGGCAGTGAACAAAAGGACGATGAATGGTTAGGCGAGGCTTCTGTCATCATAGCAAGAAGGTCGCGCGAACTTTTTCCAATCTCCCACGAGCCGGCCGGCTACTCTCTGCTGTCAATCCTGCAATGCTGGAACATGCGGACACTCTCTAACCACAGTCAAACACCTCGCTGTACAGCTGAACGACTCTGTTGCCGGTACTGACACACTCGTCCACTAGTTGGGGAACTCTAACGCGTGTGCCCGATGGGTTCCTAGCCGCCTAACAGGAGACCATACAGCGCAACGAAGGACCTGCTGTGCGGAACTGCTACCGTGGTACCAGGCTGATCGGGACAATTTTTTGTCGAACCTCTTCATAGGCGATGAAACAAGGGTTAATCACTTCGAATCTGAAACAAAACGGCAATCCATGGAGTGGCGCCATACCACTTCTCCTCTGAAGAAAAGCTTCAAAGCCGCACCCTCATCATGTCGATGATCTTCTTGGACCCTGAGGAGGTTATTCTGGTTGATGTCCTCCATGATGCAACTGTCAACTCTGAAGAGTACTAAGCTCAGGAAATTGAAGAAACGACTTCAGCACTTTCGTCACCAGAAAAATGCAAACCAACTTCTCCTTCGTGAGATCACAAGGCTTCCCACAAGCCTGCGCACCCGAGAGGGGCTCACAAATCTTCACTGGACTGTTCCATCTCATCCATGGTACAGATCTCACACCTTCCGACTTCCATGTGCTTGGCCCAATGAAGGATGCACTCCACGGGATGCAGCTCGTAGATAATGGAGGGAATGGGTGCATCAAGACGTTGACTCCTGCGACGACCTGTAGAGTAGAACCATGCTGGCACAAAGACCGTCAGAGAAAGGTGGCGTGAGGCCATCGCACTGAACGAAGGTTGCGTTGAAAAACAGGGTTCCGTAGCCAGAAGAGTGGGGAATAATATGGTATATTGGAATATGGAATAAAACCAATCTGCATTTAGAAAAAAATAGTATTGTATTACTTACTGACCACTCATACAGGAAATAACTGCTGCTGTACACGAGCTTCAGCAGAAAAATGATTTGAACCATGTAACTTAATGAGCACTTCTGGCAAAAATAAATAAAAAAATAAAAATGAAAATAAAAAATAAAATAAAATGAAAAAAAGGTTCAAATGCCTCTGAGCACTATGGGACTTAACTTCTGAGGTCATCAGTCTCCTAGAACTTAGACCTACTTAAACCTAACGAACCTAAGGACATCACACCCATCCATGCCCGAGGCAGGATTCGAACCTTCGACCGTAGCGGTCGCGCAGTTCCAGACTCTAGCTAGAACCGCACGGCCACCCCGGCCGGGGCACTTCTAGCACCTAAATCCTATGTCTTAGAATATCTGATACAAAAGCAGTATAAATCACAAGGTACAATAACCACTGCACTGGCTGGTTCACAATAGATAGTCCTCACTGCTGTTACTGGTAGCGAACAAGAAGGCGAGTGAATCTCACGACCTTGATAACTACGTGCTTACAAAAGCGACCTTCTCGTAAGGTTTGTAGTTCCACAGGTGTGGTAGTAAGCAGCCAGAGGTGCCAAAGGTACTGTGAATACTAGCAGAACCACAGGTGCCTCAACTCCGTACCTCGCAAACACCGAATGCCGCCGCCAGCACTCACCAGCCACGTTTCCTACAACAGCACAGCAGAGCTACTCGGTACACACACTATATCAACGCGTAAACACCGTCTCTCCACGTTGTTCGAGCAAACCGCCACCGGCGCGACGTCCAGCGATCAGCTTGTAGCCAGAGACGCTTGCTATGGTGATTATCTCGAAACAGGCGAAAAAATAATCGATATACCCGCGTCACGTCACCAGAGTAACAGCGTAATTATGATTCATTCAGTTTGCTAGTCCAGCTACCTACGTTTGTGTACAAGTATCTGCGCAATAGTGGGAAAGCCTGTAATACACACACACACACAAAAAGACTCCGAGTAGGGCGAAAGTACCGTGATATGATTTTCCCGTTGTGGAAACATCGTAGTGTCATAGTACCATTGTCCACTTCAGTCAGTGAACCCATATACGAGTTGCATATCGGCCAACTCTTTATCGCTAAACCTGTCCAGTTCTCTCCGCATCACTGTTACTGTACAATTAATACCGATGAAAAAAGAAAAAAAGAAAAACGCTGACAGAACCGACTTCTACTGAATGCAAACCTGAGGGCGAAGAGTAACGTGAACGTTTCCGATGCCAACAGGAAACACTGAGTGAATGGAACAAGTGTCTTCCCAAACTAAATACACAACACGTACCCTCAATATTTGAATTATTGTATAGATAATGTATGTGCGGAACGCATGGAAAGGTAAATGGGACAAGAAATGCCGCCCGACATAACGTGTCTCTTACCACAAACCACTCAATATGTGTCTCTGAACATGTTCCATAGCCCCAACGTTTTATCGAAAAACTGTCCTTAATGGCGACCAATACTAGCTCTCTCTCCTCAGATACCGAAAACTTTCGTACTAGTAAATGCCCTGATAAGCAACAGTCCTTGGTTCATCACTGCAGTCCCTCTCTCGGTCTTTAAAATAATTCTGTCGTATAATTTGATTTTATGTATGTACAGGATGTTTCAGTAAAAGTGTTTGCCTCTGTAACTGACAAAGTAATAGGTAATAAGAAAATTCATTGCGGCAACGTTTGCCTCTCTGACTACAAACTTGTAGGTGACGGGAAAATGTATGCAGTAGCTCAGCATAATGAACGTTACACTTTCTGCGGACCTACGAACACAGTTTATTGTGTTGTTTTCCAGAAAGTACAGCAGAGACATAATTTTTTAAACGTAACAATAATTGTTCCTACTATGTACGAACCATTGAAACAATCTGTGTACAAATGAATTTCAATCCCACTCGTATAACGTTTAGTTTGGGACCTAAAACCTCTCTAAGGTTCAGGGCGGATGCCACACGCTGTACATAATACTCCACTGTGTGGTGAAAGATGTTCTGGCGGCGCAATGTTGATTTAAATTTGTGTCCATGTACCTGAAGGCACAACGCAGTGAGCCTTCTAAAGGATCTGCGGACGACGTGTAACGACTACGGTGTTCCGGAGCCACATGCTTCCTCAATGCGCCATTCTAGATCATATAGGGTTTTCGGCTCAGATTCTTTATGTATCAGCGAAAAGATCCTACTGGTGTCAAACCGTGCACCCGTGCGGGCCTATCATGAGGACCGCGGCGCCCAAACCATCTTCCAGGGAATCTCTTGTTCATTTCTTCCGCAACAGCATGCAACGAGTTGGCTGGGTGACCATCATGCTGCATCCACATATGGACTCTGATGTCGAGACACACATACTCAAGCAGAGCACCCAAATTGTCAACTACAAAAACCCGATACATCTCACCTGACAGTGTACCTGTGAAGTAGTGTGGATGAATGATTTCAGCCCCCCACCCCTATACAATTACAGAATACCGACGTTGATGTTCGACAGATCATACCCACCGCGGTTTATCTACGGCCCAGTAGTGCATGTTATGACAGTCCACTGTACCATAATTTGTGAATGTGGGCTCAGCAGAAAACATAACACTCTGTAAGGAGTCCAAAGTGAAATTATGCATGGCCCATTCACAGGAAGTAACTCTCCGATTGAAGTAGTTACCATGCAGCTCGTAAGCCTGTGACAAGCGGTACAAGTGAGACCTGTGACCCTGTGCAATATGCTACACAATGTAAGGCTTATACCAGCGACTGAAGCAACGTCTCCCAAGCTGACATGGGGACTGTGGTGTGCAACAGCTAAAACAAACACTCACTTCTTCCAGCTCTTCGTCTCTTACTGCTGCGCTTTCCTAAGCTTCCTGTTTCCCGAAACAGTTATTCAGCGCGTAAGAAAGTAATGGATGCCGGAGCTCTTCGCCTAGAATTTCTCAAGGCGTACGCCATGGTTGCTTCAGTGGCATCGTTTCGGCATTCGCTGAGCATCAGCAACACGTCAGCTCGCTCGCTGTACGTGTGTGCCATCATTATCTGACGTCAGTGACCAAGACACACTGAACCACGTTTGTTTGTGTGGTTCGACCTTTCGCGTATAAAGCGGTGTACGGCGACAGTCGGCAGTCTAAAAGCGGATCGAGGAAGCTTGTCTCTCCATGACCCCGGCGACGTTGCATCTTGTCCGCACAACTTTCAGAACGAGCATTGATAATGTGCAGCGTGTTGTATCAGCCCCTGAAACTATGAAGCAGCACGCAGACTAAACGGGATAGGAATGTACTTTAAACTGATTTGTATACAGCCGATTTCACTGATTCCAGTGCATGATAGAAACATATCTTTGCTCTAACTCTTAGTAAAATAACACAGTGAAGTATGAGCATAGCTCAGGAGTACATGTAACGTTTCTTATATTGACCTATCGCAATAAATTTTCCCGTCACCTGTTAGTTTGTAAGTTACAGAGGCAAACACTTTTACAGAACACCCCATATATAGATTTGTTGCGGATTGCTATTTGAACAGTTCACTCATAATTTTTTACGACTCTCCGAGTTCTAACATTTGTTGATTCAGTCATTTTCCTTTTTCTTATATAGAGTGAACATTATAACTTCGATACGCCAGCCAGCCTGCCGTGCTCCACTTCCGTGGAATGCCGCTGTTGCCTGCTTTGTTGCCACTGCTATGCAGAACTGAGTGACTTCGATGTTGAGCTGCTGGCTGCTGATGGGGCACACTGTCCACTCGCACTGTACATTCGTGCAGCACCCCCTCCCCACTCCACAGCCTGTCCGTTCCTGTTAGCAGCTGCGTCGTCTTTTGTTGGGAAGTCAGGGCGTACTTCTAAATGATTATCATCTCCTCGTGCGGAGCTGTTGGCTGCTGACCTGGGCGAGATCTCCGATGTCTTCGAAACTGTCTCAGTAAAGCAGCAGGTCACATCCAGCTGGACAGATGTCCGACTCAACATCCTGCAAATAATCCTTCTCTGCTAAAGATTTCTGACCTCCGACGTGCGTTGTAGACGCCGCAGAGAACTAAATGAGTCAGCAACTTCCGGCCACGTGCGCGCCTATGATGCCTTCGGTCCATGCCACGGAGAAACTACTTGCATTGCATGAATCCTGAAAATAAATGTGTATCTAGAGAACAGTGACGCCCTTGGGCGTTTCACTGGAGCACACTCCCACTTTCTGAGCTTTGCATCCTGCACCCGTAGAGACTTTTCTGTGTCTGTGTGTCCACAGTATGAGTGCATGCAGGGTCACTATGCTGCGAATATGGAAACAATGGAAACAAGACAACGCAGTACAGCACCCAGAAGTGGAAACCGAAGTACAGAATGCCTTGTCCTACTCTCAGTTTGGCCGTGCGTTCTGCTAGTTCTCACAAGCTGACAGGTGATTCACAATGAATCACATATAGACATACCCTCATTAGAAATCCGAAGACTGTAGCATGCTTCAGCAGATGAGAATACGATCATAGAGCGTCCTTTGACCTTTCCGGCGCCGTGTAACTACCCTAGAAGTAAATGGTTTGATAGGCATTGTTGAATACACGGCTGTCACACTGCATTCTTAAACAAATGTGGTGTACCTGACTTCCAGTTATCCGTCGAGCGCGAGAAATTTCAAAGGAACAATCGCGCCTGTGTCTCGCTGCGCACAGCAGAGTTTACTGTCGAACACCAACTAGGAATGCGGCGCCTGTAAACCTCAGTGCTGCGTGTATTCAAATACTGGTGCTGCGTGAAGTGGATGTTGTCCCAATGTCAGCGAATGCTTATGCCACTATCGGGTATTGTCATCAAAAAACAACTGAATTCTGATTACTGTGCATGAGAAGTTATCATCAACTTGAATATCTATTCAAGCAAATGCTCTTGTTCTTTGGGGCAATGGATAAATCACACTGACCCCTAATACCGAAATGTAGTACATCTAGATGTTACATCTCGTTTGACAACGAAAACAGTTGATCTGTTTTACGGTGCTAGTGTCAGAGTGTCTCCTACAGTAGGCCCCTGCCACGTTGTCAACCAAATTCGTCTCTCGGGTCCCGGCACACAACCAAGGCCCTTGTGTCGTCAATTGTGCACAATGCTTCTCCTCTACTCTTTCATTTGCTCAAGTCATCGAATACAGTGGAACAATTGGGAATGTATGTGTAATTAAAATATATTTCACCAAGAAATTTATGATAAGGAAAATAAAGTGAGTCGAAGACCTGTGCCATTGTTCGAAAGTATTGTCCAGCTCTGTTGAAGTACTTGTCCCACTCCGGCACTATGCGGTGAACAACCCTCTCGTAAAATACCTGGAGCTGCGTTGTGAACCAACTCCGAATGTACCGCTTGTCATCCTCGTTCGATGTGACTCGTTTGCCTCACAGGGCCTCGTTTAGAGGTTACCGTAGTGGCGAAACCGTAGGAAGAAAAGTTATTACCGCACGGACGGTAACTGAGAACCGTTTGAATGACTGCAAGTGCTCCTTGACAAGGCTTGCTGTATGAGGCCACGGCATGGAGAAGAGTCACCCCGTGAGAAAGCTACCTGGCCGTCTCGTTTCCGTCACTTTGTGAAGGAGGTCAAATTTTGTATCACTGCGCATTCACCGCTGTCGCGTCCATGACAAGGGGGCCCTTTGTTCAGAAACAAATATGTGCGTAAGCTTTTTCGCACCTGTGTGGACAATTTTGGATGTTTTGGGTGGTAGCCACCCTACATGCTTCTACTTTAAGCTTTCGTTTCGACACGGGTTCGAAGTGACGACACCACGTCTCGACTCCAGTGACCAGTCGTGACAGGAATTAAGTCCGTTCCTTCCTAAAGCGCTGCAGATGCTCAAGAGAGACTCCAGTGCGACATGTTTCCCGTGGATGTTGAAAACTGTGAGGCACTCATTGGGCGCACGATCTGCGAAATTTCAATCTGTCCTTAACAATGGCGTGAGCATTTCCCACGCTCAGTCCGACCTCTGCGGCAGTGGAGGCTACCGTAACTCGCCCGTGTAGAATAATGGTACATACACTTGCTGGACGATGGCGATGTGCGTTCCAGATGATGAATCATCGGGCAACGACATCTGCGCTTCCTAACAAGCTTGTGCCTCACCTTGCACCATGCATTACTGTCCGTACGCTTGAGCCATTCATCGATGAATTCCAGTTCCGGGCACTGCTCCCGCTGTCAGGTTAGACGCTCCTATTTTGAAGTCTCCATTTCACTGTCTTCAGAAAGACTGAATGCTCTCAGCATGAATGTGTGTACGCTTACTCTATCGTCTAGTGACGGTGTAAATTGAGCGACGAACTTCGGAAAGCATCGCTACCATAGGTACCGCATCTTCTTCAACAAGAAATAACATTACGATATTTTCAGCAGTGTTAATTTAACAGCCTACGTCTCTTTTGTTATTGAGTGCACCTTATAGCTATAAAAACGGAATGGTACCTCGCTACGAGAAAATTCAGTGTAATATCGAAGCAAAATGAAATTTCCACTACAACGTGTCCCACATACTCTAACAGATGTTTCACTCTTCTGTTCTGGTTTTTGAAACGATTTTGGACCTCAACCACCCAAATACATAAAATAACGTGCAATGCTTCACAGAAAAGAGAGATCTAGCGATACTCAGGTCACTCTGTCCGTACACTGGATCCACAGTGCTGTGGATATCGGCACCTTGTTTTATATGACTTCAAAAAGGAATTTCATTAGTCAGCGGTAACATTTAATGAACAAACAACGAGCTTATGCAGTACCAGACCATACTTATGGATACCGCAATTGCTTGCAGATGAAACTCAACGCGTCGCTATTAACGGAACAAAACCGACAGCTGAAGAAGTAATTTCAATAATACCCCAAGAAAATTTCTGAGGACCATTACTGTTTGAAACAAATATAAATCTAGTTGGTAACGTCGAAAGCTCGGTGAAGCTACTCGCAGATGTTGCGGTTGTCTGTAAGATGGTAGCAATGCCGACGAATTTGGGGGAGGATATGCAGAGGATCGGTGACTGGTGCAGGGACTGAAAGTGGATACTTAAATAAATGTAACAAACTGTGCGTAAATCTGCCAAGAAATCCAAGACTCTACTATTACATTATAGGTGACAAATTGGTACAGCGTGAGGTTCATCGGAGCAATCTTAAGGAAATCCTCAAAGAAATGGCTTATAAAATAGTTGTTCGACACATTCGTGAGTATTATTGGTCTGGGACCCTTAGCAGATTACGTTCATAGAAGAGATAGGGAAGATCCAACGAAGAGCGGTACGTTTCGTCATGGGTTGTTTACCATGCGCAAGAGCGTTACTGTCCAGTGGAAGGCGCTTCGTGACATGTGCTGGACATATCGAAGAATTTCGAGAGTACGTTTCGGGAGGTTTCAGGTATCATATCACTTCCTCTCACATACGTCTCACGAAATATCCACAACGAGAAAATCCGAGAGATCAGATCTATTACGGAAGTTTACCGATAGTCGTTCCTCCCACATGCCACTGACGGAGGATGAGATAATGACAACAGAAGTAACCTTCTTATACACCGTAAGGAGACTTCCGATGCACAGACATAGAAGTTGACGTATGAATATTATCAAAAGTTTTTTTAGACCAAAAATGTTCGGTGTTGATTACCCATATAACTGTATTCGGTACTCAGCATGCGAGTATTTTCACACTAATATGAGGAACATTTAATACGTAATCTAACACACTTTTTCAGAATGCAGGTTGATTTTATTCAGTATTCCAATACACGACAATATTCCCTATTCTTTTTACTGCAAAATCCTATTTTTCAACACACTCTCCGATCAGTACGACGGGCTTACGCCACCTTACTGGAAGGGTCTGTATGTCCACTTGGTACCACTCTACTGGTCGACTTGGAGCCAACATCGTGCTGCATCAATAACCTACGCATCATCTAGGTACAGCTTCCCGCAGAGTGCCTCCATCATCGGGCCAAATAGATGGAAGCCGGAAGGTCCGACGTCCGGGCCATAGTGTGGAAAAACTGTTCAGTGTGACTTTGTGAGCTCCTCTAGGGTGCGCAGCCTTGTGTGAGGCTTTGTGTTCTCGATGAGAAGGGGAAGTGCATGCGATTTTTTGTGGCGACGAACACGCTGAAGGTGTTTCTTCAATTTTCTAGAGGTAGCACAATACACTTCATAGTTGATCGTTCGACCGCGAGGGAGGATAGGAACACAGTAACCCTTTCAGAGTCCCTGAAGACCGTCGCCATCACAGGCTGCGGGCGTGGCTTTGAACTTTAATTTCCGAGAAGAGGTGGCGTGGCGCCACTCAGTAGACTGCCGTTTTGTTTCCGGTTCGAAGTGATGAACCCATTCTTCATCACCTGTGACGGTATTCGACAGCCGGCCGATCGGCTCTAGGCGCTTGTCCGGAGCCACGTGGCTGCTGCTGTCACAGGTTCGAATCCTACCTCGGGCATGGATGAGTGTGATACCCTTAGATTTGTTAGGTTTAAGTAGTTCTAAGTCCAGGGGACCGATTACCTCAGATGTTAGGTCCCTTAGTGCTTAGGGCCACTTGAACCATTTCATAATCGACAAAAAATTGCCATGATCAGCCTCGTAACGGGCAGGCAGTTCCACACAGATGGTCCTTCAGTGCTCTTTATGGTCTTCTGTTAGGCGGCTAGGAACGCAGGATGCACACGTCTTTGAGCACCCAACCGGTGGACGAATGCGTCAGCACTACCAACAGAGACGGCCAGTTGAGCAGCGAGGTGTTTGGGCTTGATTCGTCCATCACTTGGAGTGAGAGTGTCCGCACGTTCCAACATCAGAGGAGCCACAGCGGCGCGCGGCAGGCCGGCGTGTGGGAGACTGAACAGGTTTACGCGACCTTCTTGCGATGATGACAGACGCTCGCTCAACGACTCACTGTGCGTGTGTTCCCTGCCAGGTCTCTGTAGACGTTCTGAAAGCGTCTATGGATACTTGAAATGCACTGGTTTTCCGGCAAAAGCTACTTGCTAGGCTCACACATCCATTACAGACGCCATTTTGAAGGCTATGCACGGGGCGACAATTATTGAACTATAAGCATTCCGTCATCAGGCCACGAGTGGCCTACTGGGTGCATCCGACCGCCGTGTCATCCTCAGAGGAGGATGCAGATAGACGGGGCTTGGGGTCAGCACACCGCTCTCCCGGTCGTTGTGATGGTATTCGTGACCGATGCCCCTACTATTCGGTCGAGTAGCTCCTTAATTAGCACCACGAGGCTGAGTGCACCCCGAAAAATGGCAACAGCGCATGGCGGTTGGATGGTAACCTATCCAAGTGCCGGCAACGCCCAACAGCGCTTAACTTCGGTGATCTCACGGGAACCGGTGTATCCACTGTGACAAAGCAGTTGCCCTTAATTATTGAACTATATGAGATAAAATCGACATAATTTCTGAACAGTTTGCGTGAAGACGTTCAAACCCCACGGTTGCCCGCGGAGCATGATGCGAATTAGTATGCGTGTGCGCACAAGCATCGTTGTTGTAGGCAAGTTGAACATAAAAACGTCACGGTACTGCTTGCCTAAGCGTATAACGCTTGTGAAGGCCTACTATGAGAACAATAACAGCCCAACTACAGCTCAAAGGAAATTTGCGACCGAATTCAAACAGGAGACAACCGGTCCAAGTGTGCTAACAAACAAGAATTTGATTCGCAAGTTTGAGAGAATGGGTAGTGTTCAGGATGACAGTGTTTGCAATGGCGGTTGTCTAAAAAGCGTGAAAGCGTCTGGAAACATCGAGAAAGCACCCGCTGCGTTTCAAACCAGAACCAAGAAATCGAAAAGACGAGCTGCACGCAGGTGGGAATCAAGCGGGAGACACAGCGACAAATTGTTGTTGAGATCTGCATCTCTTCCCATACAAAATTCAAACCCATCAGCCATTAAGCCCAGGTCCATGGAACACTATTGTTTACAGAACTGACGAACAGGACTTTGATTTGGATATGGTTTGGTTTAGCGGCGAAGCCCACTTTCATTTCGTCAATAAGCAAAATGGGCTCATTTTGGGGCTAAGAATCGCCATTTCGAGATCGAGAAGTCTCTTTACCCTCAACAGGTGACTGTGTGGTGTGCAATGTTCAGTCACGGAATAATCGATGCGATGTTCCTTTACGGCACGGTGGCTACTGAACGGTACACAAATGCTTTGGAAGATGACAAGATGTGATTCATGCAAGACGGAGTTCGACCCCATCGAAGCAGGTGAGTGATGTCATGGTGGGGCACTTTGGGGACCGTATTCTACCTTTAGGGTCCGCAGAGGCCATTGGCATAGGAATCGATTGGCCGCCATATTGTCCGGATCTGAACACATGCGACTCCTTTCAGTAGGGCTACATTAAAGACTTCATGCAGCTGCAGGACTGCAGCGCAAACAGTCCGCGATGCCCAAAAACAAAATTCACATTTTTCCGACTCAAATTTGCCGAGAAAAAATGTTTTCCATTACTTACTGAGCGACGGCTGTATTACACTAATCACGGTATCTGTCTCGCTTTGTAACCGGCGCGTGTGCTGTATATAATTGAAAACGCGGCATGACCTCTTTGCAACGCGTTGTTTTACGTCTCGCCAGAGGACATTGGCGTTTTCTGCTACGCTGCCTTAATGGCGACCCGTATTAACCCGCAGTCAATATTTCGCCACGGACAGCTGGAGGATGGCCATCCGAGGGCATGTGCCAGCAGTCATAGCGTGCATGGACTCCATGAGGAATTACTGCAAATGAAAATTATTTTGAGCGAGTGTCTGTCACTGTTTTGTGAAGTTATACGCCTGAGAAGCACGTCGCTCTTATCTGGTGAGTAACTGTACTAGGCTTGATTGGCTGTTTATCGCTACAGAATTCACAGGCAAAGGTTAATTACTGAATCGTAGGATCTGGCACGCGTTGGACTAGGTTAGTGAACACAGTAGTGTGTACGAATATTCAAATCTACTCACTGGGTTGTAGGAATCATTGTACTCGTATTACTTGTTTTAGGTTTGAGTAAATCTGATATTGTTCAAAAGGATTACCGAAGGCTACTCTACTTTGTTGAAGGTTTCTGTCTGTTTATGCCACACTCATTTTCTGTTTCGTCGGTTTGAGCTCGGTTTTCAAGGACATACGGAATCGCCTATCCTCGCAATGTTAAATTATGCCTGCTATAGGGAACATTTTCTCACCAGCTACTGGAGAGATAAAATCCTTAGAAAATGTGCGTTGACATGTTGTAACAATATTGAAACAATAGTCTTTTGTAATTAGTTACAGAGATACTTTATATTTAGCTTGCAGTAAACTTTTTCCATCACTTTTCACTCCATTATCATCTCTTTATCGTTCTTAAATCAAGTAATTCAAAAATCTTTGTTGCAGTACGTACACGAAATCCATGTGACAGTGTCACAAAAATTTCAGACTTCTAGGTTCAGCAGTACATGAGACAATGTTCCCAGAAGGGGTAAAAAGAAACTGGAATCAGAGAAAGGAGATTAAAATATTCCTCATCCATAGTTAATACCCTCTTCATTGTCTTAATAATCATCTTAAAATCATCTTTTGGCACCCCTTTGCACATGCCTTGCTTTTTCACTAGTGTCTTGATTATATTGTCTGCACGCCTTAAACTGTGCCAATCTGAAATCACCATACCACGTACTGTAAGGGAACCAACAAGCAAACCCAACTTTACGAGGACCGGGAATTTAGTAAAATTCCCTTATATTGAATGTTTGAACTGCATCGTACTCTACAAAATACAGTATATTAGCCTGCCGGAGTGGCCGAGGGGTTCTAGGCGCTACAGCCTGGAACCGCGCGACCGCTACGGTCGCAGGTTCGAATCCTGCCTCGGGCATGGATGTGTGTGACGTCCTTAGGTCAGCTAGGTATAAGTAGTTCTAAGTTCTAGGGCACTTATGACCTCAGCAGTTGAGTCCCATAGTGCTCAGAGCCAATTTTTGAACAGTATATTAATTCCAACAACGCTGTTTTTGGGATGCGATGCCATATCACACTGTTTAGGAACTCGTTGGGTTTAGCCTTGTTCTGTGAAGATATTTCGTCAGAAGACTTCTGACAGCCACATCTCTGAGGATGGGCTTTATTTCTCTCATGATGGCTATTGCTAGACTGTAGTGATGACTGTATTTCTCCCCAGTTCTTAGTCCGCTATTATATTTACACCAGCTATTTCACCTTTGGAACGCCAACTGTGTTTTCGATGTTCGTCTGTGGATGTGGTATGGAAATACAAAGACCACACAGCCTTCCTCATTTGTTCAAGATTGCCTGTGTTTTACCCAGCAACCTCCATGCCAGGACTACTACCATAATAATAAGCAACAATGTCATCATCATGTTCATTTTTCAGCCTATCTATGCATCTACAGTATTTAGGCATTATTGCAACAACAGTAAGCTTACCAGTGTCAACACTAGTTGCTGTGACAACATCATTGTTGGAGTTTTAATCCCTTCTTTGTCATGTGCCATCTAAAGCTACTGTGAGGTCACAATTGTCAGCATTTTCTTCCAATGCTTCTTGCACAGCTTTCTTCATTTACCTCTGTGTTACATCTTCAAATGTAGACCCTAGTACATAGTTGTAAGCAACAAACTTTGAAGGTACGCTGGATAGATTAGCTGCTTTGCCCTCACCAATTGCTCGCAGCCCATACACTAACCTAATATTTACACTATGAAGTTCAGTTTTCTTGTATCCCTTATTTATAGTTGCTGTAACATAAATTTAGAAACACTACATATTAAACTGGGAAGCCAGGCAAATATGAGGTTCTACGTTGAGAGAAACGTTTTCTTGACACATTTTGCAGCACACACTGTTTTCAAGATCTTCCGGCAATATGCTCGTATCAATGAGTTCAAAATCTTCCTACCCTTCGTCATATAAATTATATTTCTCGTCCAAATCTCTGAGTTTTTTATGAGAAGCACTGATTTCATTTGTAGTAAGTTCGTTCATCAAATCTGAAACAGACTTACATTTTCCAACAATGATGATGATGAAATGCTTCGCTTTGCTAGCGGTCATCGTCTGTCTTCTTTAGCCTGTTCACCGGCTTTTTAAACACTTTTGCCCTAACTCTAGGAATCTTCGCTTCGGTAAATGAAGTACTAAATACGAAAAAGCTAGACAGAGCAATTCTCAGCACTAAATACAAAGAAACTCGACACAAAAGCTTTCATATAGCACACTGTTTACAAACAATCGTAAGACAAAAAACGAGGAACGTCATGAAATCAGAAACCTTTTTAGACGAATAGTGTATAATCAGTAGCTGGAGAGTGGGATACTTGAATGCATGTCGCGTCGTTATACTGCCAAATCGTTTATGGTCAGCCATGACAGAAGTGTATCACAAAAGTGCAATACCCGATCTCACAAATCTATAAAAATAAAATAGTTATGATAGATCATTTTAAAGAGGAAACTTCGAGCAATTTAATAGGCCAATAAAATTAAAATCGATTTTTTTGACGCAGAATATGATTCCATATCCCCTTAATTTTCGAGTATTCTTGCTGTTCTTGTTTGATTTAATTTCATGTTCAGGATTAATTTAAATGATCCTTGCTTAAGCGAGAGCCACGTTAGCGTGGTTTACATTATATTTATAAATTGTTTCATGTTAACAGCCTCAGAAATTTCTTTTATCTGAATAATTCAAGTAATATATTTTTGGCCTAGCTAAGCTTATATTTTAAAACTGTCTTTCCTTCTTTTCGTTTGCTAGGCTCGATTGATGTGCCGACTGCTCATGTATTTTTCTCGTTGGAATACGTGTTAAATGAAACTTTTTTGTTGTGATCTAGCAAGGCCTCGATTTCATACTATTCCATTTTAAGGCGTATTGGTAAGAGGTCTACGCTTTGTAGACATTTCAAACATCCGTTGAAAGTTTCTCGTTTTCAATTACTAATTTTTTTCCTTGTTTTCTTACATTTAAATGCAGTTGTTTAGATTCATGTGCTTAAATGAAAAAACGGAAATACAATATTTGTGTTAGTGATGTCTTTTCTGGATGACGTGTCATGTTTTGATGGAGATCTGGACGAAAACGTGGTCACTTCCAATACATTCTCAGCGCTTGCTGAATATCGTCTTCAGAATGAAACATTACCTTGCAAGGGAACCTCCCCATCGCACCCCCTCAGATTTAGTTACAAGTTGGCACAGTGGATAGGCCTTGAAAAACTGAACACAGATCTATCGAGAAAACTGGAAGAAGTTGTGTGGAACTATGAAAAAAATAAGCAAAATACACAAACTGTGTAGTCCATGCGGAAGATAGGCAACATAAAGGAGAAGATGAGGTCAGGAGCGCCGTGGTCCCGTGGTTAGCGTGACCAGCTGCGGAACGAGAGGTCCTTGGTTCAAGTCTTCGCCCGAGTGAAAAGATTAATTTCTTATTTTCAGACAATTATTATCTGTCCGTCTTTTGGGAGTGATTATCACATCCACAAGGAAACCTAAATCGTTCAAGGCAGAAGAATGTTTTTACGCATTCGCCAAGTGTACAAGTTAGGTGAGTCGACAACATATTCCTGTCATGTGACGCACATGGCGTCACCAGTGTCGTATAGAATATATCAGACGTGTTTTCCTGTGGGGGAATCGGTTGACCTATGACCTTGCGATCAAATGTTTTCGTTTCCCATTGGAGAGGCACGTCCTTTCGTCTACTAATCGCACGGTTTTGCGTTGCGGTCGCAAAACACAGACACTAAACTTATTACAGTGAACAGAGATGTCAATGAACGAACGGACAGATCATAACTTTGCGAAAAAAAGAAGTAAACTTTTCACTCGAGGGAATACTTTTTTTTAATCTCATTTCGTCCGCTTGCGTTCGTTGAATCTGCTTGGGGCGGACGTCCTAAGACATCCGTTTAAGTTCGTTGTTGATCGATTAGGTCAGTGTTTTTATTACAGAGGACAGCTCAACCTCTGACCGGACACGCTGAGCTACCGTGCCGCCTATTTGAACCAAGGACCTCTCGTTCCGTAACTGCTCACGCTAACCACGGGACCACGGCGCTCCTGAGCTCACACTATCCTTGATATTGCTTATCTTGCGCATGGACTATTCAGTTTGTGTATTTTGTTTATTTTTTTCATAGTACCACAGGACTTCTTCCTGTTTTCTCGATTGATCTGTGTTCAGTTTTTCAAGGCCTATCCACTGTGCCAACTTATAATTAAATCTGAGGGGGGTGCGATGGGGAGGTTCCCTTGTTAGTATAATGACACTTCACCTGCCCCACATTTTCATAGCCTACTCAGGAGTTTCCACATCTGATAATTCTCCCTGCGACCAGCTCAGAATAGTTCTCCATCGTTGCAAACCGTCTGTTTCACTACCAGTTCTAAGTTTCTTCTATGGTCTAGGTAAACTGTTCCCAGATATTAGTGGTAGTGGGTATATTTAATGCACATACGGGGGATGGGTACATTTCTTTCCACTTTCTTACCTTATATACCGAGCGAGGTGGCGCAGTGGTTAGACACTGGACTCGCATTCGGGAGGACGGCGGTTCAATCCCGCGTCCGGCCATCCTGATTTAGGTTTTCAGTGATTTCCCTAAATCGCTCCAGGCAAATGCCGGGATGGTTCCTTTCAAAGGGCACGGCCGACTTCCTTCCCCGTCCTTTTCCTAATCCGATGAGAGCGATGACCTCGCTGTCTGGTCTCCTTCCCCGAAACAACCAACCAACCAATCTAACCTTATACGTTGCCATTTCTCCTGAAATAGTTGGCCAAGCTATTTCTGTCACTTAGTAGTTCGATTCCGCTTTAGTCAACATCTGTTGTAATTCTGGCGTGTGTTCTCTTGTATCTGAGGTGCAGCCGTACTTGGTGAACAATAGTATAACACCATCGCAAGTTCGGAAGGTTTCATGAACATTTTCGATGTGCACCGGCCAGATTCCTTAGGAGAATGTGCCTGGTGAAAACCAGCAACTTGCAGTTCATGTAGTGTTCCTTTAAAAGGTCTGCCGAGCGTCATTTCGGCATATAATGGAGTATCAACGAATTTCAGCTCTTCTCCTGCGCTTACATCAATACCAATAAGGACTTCAATCAATAAGAAAAAGACATTAACTTTTAGTGTCGAAAACACCTTTGATATTTACGCATTTTACTATTTTAAATAACAAACCTTGTGCGCATTTCAGTGAGCGTTCTTGTGTACCACCAAACGTAGACCTTAACAGAGTGCGGTTTGGGATAGATTCGCAGTCTGGTAGAGTGATGGCAAAACTGTCAACATTTTCACACAGTGCCCGGCAAAATAATTGAAGAGCAGCTGTCGGTATAGAGAAGTGTCTCTTGCACTGGAAGGATTAAACTGCTTAAATTGGTCGTCGAAATATCCGGTCGGGGAATTAAAAACAAAAGCCACCCAAATGCGGGCGTCCACTCACCGCTTCACTAATTAACCGAACTGCATGACTGGCAGAAATTCATTATTTGTCAATTATTTTGGACGGCTGCGCAGATAACGCCATTAACGGCGATTCCGGTAGCTCTGTAGACGGCATTAACACAGCCACTGAGTCGATACGGCTACGATCGCTGTATGTTAGTTGTGGACCCTGAATTTGCGTGACCTGCGGGGCCACACTAAACACGCATTGGGCACGAATATTACCTGGCAAATTGTGGCAGGCTTAGCATGTTGGGCTGAAAAACTTTGCGGACCAGTAAATAGAAATCTACATACACGAGGAACGTTCAATAAGTAATGCAACAATTTTTTGTCGGACAGTTTCGGTTGAAAAGATGTGAAATTTGTTGTGGGGCATCGTGACATATTCCCGCATCAGGCGCTATAGTTTCATGAATTCCTGATAGGTGACGGCGCTATGCGTAGCCTTCAAAATGGCTCCTCTAACAGAAGTGCGTTTAAAGTTCCATTTGGAGGGAAACCGGAGCATCACGGATATTCATAGCCACTTGCAGATTGTCTACCGAGACTTGGCAGTTAAGAAAAGCATGCTGAGTCGTTGGGCGAGCGTCTCTCATCATCGGGCCAAGGCCGCGCAGACCTGTCCCATCTTCCGAGTGCTGGCCAGCCAGACACTACTGTAACTCCTGCAATGTTGAAAGTGTGTACACTCTCATCCGAGGTGACCCAATGATCAACTGGTACACCGTACAAGGCCCATAGACCACGCAACTACACTGCGCGGCTCGGTCTCCTACGACTCTGAAGTGGTTATTCCGTTTAATGTCCTCGTTCATGGTGCAAAAATCAAGTCTGAAGCGTATCGTGCTAACGTCACTTTGTTAGCACTGAAAGTAATTTGAATATGATTTTCCTGAAGGAGGTTCGCCATTTGGCACGAAATTTTACCTATAACTGGTGTGCGGGCAAATGTGTTTCTTCCTTCTTATGAATCTGACTTGGGAGGTGTGGATTGTTTCTTTTTGATTTTGTTCTTAAGTTTATGAATTACGCCTAGGTTGTGTCAAGCTCTACACGCAAATTCTTCGATAATGTTAATTTCTTTTTGTCATTATGGGGGTGAGTTGAATTTTATGTATACGATAAAGTGTAGTTCTGAAGAAAGCCATTTTGTGTTGTAATGGATGACACGAGGTGTTGTTAATGACAACATTACTAGTGGTGGGCTTTCTGTAAATCTGAAAGGCATGTTTCTTGTTTACGTTAGATATTGTAAGGTCAAGAAAATTGATTCCTTTATCTACTTGTACCATTATAAAAGATAACAGTATCATCTACATACCATTTTTGGCATATCATTTTATTTTCAAGTGAACAACGTGATCTGAAATATTTACCTTCTACGTGCTTAATGCAAATATCTGAAAATACTCCTGCCAAGCTACTGCCCATCGCCAGACCATCTTCTTGTTTATAAATTTGGTTATTAAAAGTTAAATAATTGTATGACAGGTTTAGTTCTAGCAGTTCAGTATGTTCACATATCTCAGCCTTGGATAGATTTCTGTCTTTTAATGCGTTGTTTTTAATTATCTGAATAGTGTCTTGTATAGGAATGTTGATATAAAGGTTTATTATGTCGATTGAAGCAAGTTTGGCACCCTCTGGTATTGGTAATTCTGTGATATGTTCAATATGTTCATAGCTGTTCTTAACTGAAAAATTGTTTTCATAGGTACAAACGATACTTTGAATGTCTTTAAGTCTATTGCTGATAAAGCATGCTGGACAGTTGCTTGAGTTGATTATATGGCGTGGAGCACAATTTTCTTTATGAATCTTTGGTTGGAACTGACAAGGCATTTTAGAACATCAGAATCAGATAATAGGAAGACAGAAGATCTTAGTAGTTTCTTAACCTGCTCTGAAATTTAGGTGTGGGATCACTGTTAATTTCATGTATGTCCTTTGACCGTAACCTACATGTTCCTGTATGAGTAATATCTTGGCCTCTCATATGTCTGAGTTCTTTGATCAAGCCTACATGTTTTTCTCCAAACACAGTGTATATAACGAGTGCAAGACACAGTAGTGAAATTTGCAGCCAAATTAAAAAAAGAGAAACATCGGCGTTAAAATATAACAAGTTGGCAACTGATTGGAAAAACTATCACCACAGCATAATTACAATAAGAGTGCTTCATTTTTATGGAAGTACAGATATATTTTCGACAAATATTGCCTTGCCACTTAGAAAAAATGGAAGCACTAAGTCATTGAACAAGATCCTGAACATGGGCTTTCCACGACAGCTTACTATCTATCTAAACACCTAGAAATTAAAACTGTTAAGTTTCACTAATCATATGCCCATTCTGTGAAAATAAAACGTAAGGGTTTGTTGAATTTTATATTATAAACTTTAAAAACTGAGTCTTACTGTGATTTAGCGTTAGTTTATTTTCTACAAAGCATGAACATAGGTCATGAACTGCACTATTTTAAACCGAGCCAATGCTACATACAACATCCTTTACTATCAAGCTACTGTCATCAATAAACAGAAACATTTGAGAGTTACCCTTAATACTATAGGGCATATCATTTATATAATAAAGGAACAGGAGTAGGTCCAACGCCGATCCCTAGGGCACTCCCAACTTGACTGTTCTCCACTCAGACCGCACATCGCAGCCATTCACAGCATGGTGAATAATGACCTTTTTCTGTCTGTTGCTAAAGCAAGAGGTGAACCAGTTGTGACGTACTCCCAGTTTTCTGTAACAGTCCAACTTCTGGAGCAATTCTCTGTGATCAACACAAATAATTGCCCCACTTAAATAAAAAATATACCTACTGTGCGAAATCTTTTGTTCAGACCATCCAGTACCACACAGAGAAAAGAGAATATAGCAGTTTCAGTTGTTAAACAATTTCTAAAGCCGAACTGTACATTTGATAGCAAATTGTTTGATATAAAATGATCACTTATCCTTACATACACAGTCTTCGCAATAACTTTAGCAATCACTGAAGGCATAGAAATAGGCCTAATATTATCTACATTATCCCTTGCTCCATTTTCTCCATTTTTATGAAGCGGCTGCACTACTGAGTACTTTAATCGCTCAGGAAACTGACCATGCCTAAAGGAAAATCTACAAATATGGCTACGGATGTAACATGTGCAGCTCAGTACTTTAATATTCTGCTAGGCATTTCATCTTAACCATGAGAGTACTTAGTCTCCAGTGAGTTACTTATTAATTCAATCTCCCCTTATCTGTATCACAGATGAGTATTTCAGACATTAATCTCGGAAAGGCATTTTCCAAGGAAATTATGTGATTTCCTATAGAAAGTATATTTCTTTTAATTCACCAGTAATGCTGAGAAAATGATTGTTAAGTACTGAACATATGTCTGATTCATCAGTAACAGAAACATTTTTATTGCAAACTGACTTTATATCGTCGATCTTGTGGTGACAACCAGGCACTTCCTTCACAACTAACCATATGGTTTTAATTTTATCCTGTGACTTAGCTATTTGCATAGCACTTACTCTTTGCCTTCCTAATAACATTTTTAAGCACCTTGTAATAATAATTGTAGCTTGATCTGAAATTTTGATATAATTCCCCCTTTTTTCTACATGATATCCTTATCCTACTATTCAGCCACGAGGGCTGCCTATTTCTGCTAGTACCACATTTAGAACGTTCTAAAGGAAAGCAACTCTCAAAGAGCATGTCTTAAGGAAAGCATTATATTTATCATCTATGTTATTGACACTATAAATATGCTGCTCTTGTTCCTTGACAAGGTTTACAAAACTCTCTATTGCTCTTGGATTAACTTTCCTACATATTTTGTAATTATATGTCACATTTGTTTGAGTACAAAAAGTCTGTTAGAGTTGTGTCATGTTCTGAAAGGCCATTAACCCTTTTACTAACGGAGAGCCCATCTAGTAATGAAGAATGGGTAAAAATATAGTCTATGGTCGTGCTACTGTTCCCTTGCACCCTAATTGGAAAAAACACAATCTGCAACAAAGCATATGAATTTAGGAGATCTACCAACATCCTTTTTCCTTCACCATCATATATAAAATTTAGATTGAAATCACCACATATAACTAATTTCTGGTATTTCCTACAAAGTGAGTCAAGAACCCACTCTAGTTATAACAGAAATGCTCTGAAGTCAGAGTTAGGGGATCTATAAACAAAAACAATAAAAAGTTTCGTTTCACTAAATTCAACTGCCCCTGCACAACACAGGCACTCAGCCACTGCCTTTAAATACAACCTACAAATAGTACACAATGTTAGTAAAGGAAAGAAAATGATTCTGCTTGAAGAGCTAGAAATTTACATCCATAGCTCTAACTCACCACATCTTATTCTTAGCGAACAAGTAGAGCTTCCAAACAATTCTCACCTCCATACATTTCGTGCAATATTCAAAAACAAATCTCATTATCCCATAATATATAATAACAAAGTAATGTGCTAAGGAAATCCGATGTAGCAATATTACAACAGTTCAAGTTTCACTAACATAATTTGTAAAAGTCATATTCTAAACAAATGCCTTAACTCTAATTTTCGTGATTTGTGTTAGCTTTTAAAATTTCATGTGTATAACATCTTGTGCTTCCTGGATCTAAGTTCTCTGACTACAGTGTGGCTCTAAACAATGTAAGTAGGCTGTTGTGATTTTTATGTTGGTAACGCGACGTAGCGCTCTGTATGAAAATTGCTGGCTGTGCTGTGTGCAGTCTGTGGCTGGTTGGCATTGTTGGAATACTAGCTATTGTAGTGTTGGGCAGCTGTATGTGAACAGTGCGTAGCGGTGCGCAGTTGGAGGTGAGCCGCCAGCAGTGGTGGATGTGGGGAGAGAGATGGCAGAATTTTGATGGCGGGCGATCTAGACGTGTGTCCATCAGGAACAGTAAATTTGTAATATTTGATATCATAAACTGATGTGTGTGTATATATATATATATATGATGACTTTTGAACAGTATTAAGGTAAATACATAGTTTGTTCTCTATCAAAATCTTTCATTTGCTAACTATACATATCAGTAGTTAGTGCCTTCCGTAGTTTGAATCTTTTATTTAGCTGGCAGTAGTGGCGCTCGCTGTATTGTAGTAGTTCGAGTAACGAAGATTTTTGTGAGGTAATCGATTCATGAAAGGTATAGGTTATTGTTAGTCAGGGCCATTCCTTGGTAGGGATTATCGAAAGTCAGATTGTGTTGCACTAAAAATATTGTGTGTCAGTTTAGTGTCGATCAGAATAACTAGAGAGAGATATGTCTGAGTACGTTCAGTTTTGCTCAGCTGTTTGAAATTCAAATAACGTAAGAGGTTTATCAGCACAGCAATTGATTAATTTTTGTAAGGGTATGTTTCAACAGGTCTAACTGTCACTTTTGTAATTTGTAGTACCTCTCAGTAATTTCATATGTGTAACATCATTGTACTTCCTAGATCTGTGCCCTCTAACAAAAATGATGATAAAAAATTAATAATGTAGATCAAAAAAATTTTGCAAATCGTAATAGCTTTTTAAGTTTTTACGCATGTAATATCCTTGCACTTCCTATAGCTAAGCTCTTTTATCATAGCCTGCATATTTCTGTATAAGTAACGTCTTTGCACCACCTACATCCAAGTTCTTTGACCATAGCCTATATGTTTGTTTGTAAACACAGTGTACACCACGAGTCCACGAAACAGTAGTAAATTACGTTGCTAAATTTTAAAAAACTGAAACGTAGACGTGAAAGTGGAAACAAATGTGCAACTGAGTGGAAAACCTGTCACCACATCATAATTATAATAAGGGTGTTTCATCTTTATGTAAGTACAGATATATTTTCGACAAATGCTTCCTTGCCACTTACAATTGGTCCACTAGTATTTGTTTAGTCATCAGAAAATAATTTTCTTTCTATTTCAACAGTTATCTCCAGCAATATAAACACGTACATGAATGTATAAATACCTGAGGATGGGCACAAGCTCGAAACTGGTCGTGTGACGAATAAATGTTCTTCTATTGTGACTGGTAACGGAAAGTTTCCTACACCCTACAACAGTTCTATTGCCAAGAAAACCATATGGTATCCTACTGGTATGCAAACATATATAATTGTTTGGTACTTTACATTTAATATTAAAGTTTTCCTTTAGCATTCACAAATGTGAAATAGGGCACCCATTGGACGTATCAAAAACACGCAGGCAATAGTCACACTGGTCCCATACCTTTCAAATATCTTATCAGTACAGTGTCGCGGTATATCTATAAACTCAAATGGAATTCTATTTTTTTCATACATATCCACTCCCCCACCCCACAAGGAACTCCTTGAAAAACAGCCAGCTAATATGTCCGTGGCAAGGGAATCCTTTGAATTGTAAAAATTATTTAGGTGGTGCTCTGACATACCAATAATTTCAGAATCACCATTTATAAGCAGTTCACGATCTCTAATACCTCTCATATTTTGAAGAAGTATGGTAACTCCTTCTGTACTTGGAAACATGACCTCCACTGACGGTGAGCACTTGGTTAGAGGGACTTCCTTTAAGCAGGTATATCTATCAGTTGACTTTAATCTAAACGAGGTGCAGCTCTAACAACAACTATTACAGGAATTTTTCCATGAATGACCCCACAACCACCCACCACACTGTCACCTATAAGCTTTCCCAGCCTCCACTTCCCATACCTACTGAGGTGCAGGCCGTGCCTATTGAAACCTGACCTACTGATACACTCAACTGGCACCACTGAAACGTCATCCATGCCCTCTGCCATCAGCGTCCTCTCCAGCCCCACGTTAACACGCCTGACAGCCACATCAAGATGAGGCCGATCATGACGCTGAAACTTTTGCACGAAATGCACACTAGCAATCTTTACCTGGCCAACACACACATCATATTCCCCGTCCCTATCAATACTGTTCCCTGCTCCACCCACTATCACCACCTGATCCTCCTTCGTAAAATTGCTACACAACTCCGCTATGATGTCAGTCGTGAGCCAACCCTGCACTAGGCTTCACAATGCTGGTGACCTGGTACTCACTCCCCAACACTTCCGGCAACTGCTGGCCCACACCTACGCCTGCGAACTACCTAGCAGCAGAGGGTTCTTCTTTCTGTTAGACTTTGCAACTGACCTAGGCCTCCTAACTGCTGAGGACTGCTGCACGTTCCCTACATCTACAGCTACACGAGGCTCCTCTTCACTCAACTCTGACCGTTGGTCAAATCTGTTGCATATTCGCAAAGTAAAACTGTCTAAATACTTCCTCCCCCTAGCTGCCTTCTTGCCAACTGCCAGCTCCCATTCCTCACCACCTTTGACCCTCCTCAATCTATGTAGTTCCTCCTTTTCTGTAACTGCACGTGAAGGGCAGTGATCTTACGCTTCTGCTCCTCTATCAACTTATTTCTACTACAGATTCTGCATTCCCAGGAGCGGATCTCACTAGAATGGCCACTGGTTTCCCCACTGCATTCCACCCAATGAAAATACTTTGGACAAATCCCACACTGTAATCCACTACTGACAAACCTACGACAAAACGCACACTTCTCACGCATGGTAAAATTTTACAGTCACCGAAAAAAACTATAAGTATAGGTCACCTAAGTTCAGTTACACTAGTAGAACTATTTATAGAACTTTGAATAACGGTCTCAAAATTCTCTGTCTACTAAGAAAGCAACTACTTGTATTAATACTACTACACCACAACTAATATCAGTACCAACAAAGCGTCATAAAATTCAAGCGTCCACTGGAACACTCAGCGAAGTTAAAACACTGAATGGAAATTTTACTGAAATATTTCACTAGAAACTATAAGAAACGTCAGCTGAAAACTAAGGCACGACATTTACTAAACGACTTCAACGCACAAAAAACTCTAAAAAACACAGCGAGCGAACGTTTCCAAAAGTTTAATAAATCATTATTTCGCCACATACAGCAAGCAGCACCGCTGGAAACTATTAAATTTAATAACTGTATAACAGTTCAGATACCCCCAGAGCCAAAAGTCACTTGGAGTCCACTTATTCTTGCAGGCCATGGCTCTAGAAGACCTAAGGAGAGACCTCGTTCATGGAAGGTTGAATTAACCAGATTCCATTAACCAGATCTTTCACTGGTCGAGCGACATGCGATTCTTCGCCATTTTTCATGAAAACAGCGGTTTCCGCATGGGTGCACACTTCCATAGCAGGAATCACGTGCCATTAAAGGTCTCTATAACATGGAGACGACAGGGTACAACTGAATAGCCTTGTGGGAGAATTCACATGAAAGAAGAACGGACCGGGAGTAAAGGTGTTTGTGAATCTATACCACACAGTCACATACGGCAAGTACAGTGGCTGTTCGTGCACAACACTCTGTTTAACAGTACCCTCAATTCGGCAGTTCTGTGTGTCCACGGCACCTTGTCGTGTAAAATGTGCCTCGTCAGTCTATAGAATTTGCCTGGCGACATCAACTTCGATCCGTGCCAGAAACTGAAGAGCAAATTCAGAATGTTGCTGCGGATCAAGAGATTCCTGTTGCTGCACCGACTGTATCACGTACGGGCACCTCGTAAGACAGACCACAAAACTTCACGGATTGCTGACCAAAGGACGGGCAATTCCCGTGACAATGCACGAGCATTAGAAGTAGCTGGCGGTATGTGCTGCATCGTCAGTTACAGCATCGTCGGCAATAACCTCTACAGGGAGAAGACGCCTCCACCTTCCAGGTGCCACGCCAAGCACATCCGTGTTTTCGAATGTCATTATCATCTTTTCTCCTCAGACCATGCAATAGGAGATACAGGTACTCTCTCAGCGCTGCACTGTGATTGCTGGCTTTCACCTAAAAATGTTGCACTAACTGCGAACGGTCTCCCTTTTCGGTAGCCACGCTGTACACTCAAGTAATTGCTTGTGAAATAACAGCGAGAATGCTCAAATGGCTCTGAGCACTATGGGACTTAACATGGGTCGTCAGTCCCCTAGAACTTAGAACTACTTAAACCTAACTAAGGACACCACGCACATCCATGTCCGAAGCAGGATTCGAACCTGAAACCGTAGCGGTCGCGCGGTCCCAGACTGAAGCGCCTAGAACAGCGAGGATGCAAACAGTGTACAGCGTCAGATTTGCACCTGGTGGCCACAATGGGAACTAATGTTTGTTTCCAGCGTAAATCGGTTGTACATTGAAGCTTTAGCATATGTGCCCAGTTTTCTATAATTACGGAATTTACAGCCCACACGGGACCTCCGAGAATAGCTGCATTCGCTATGAAGTCAGCTGACAGGTATTCCTGCTTAAGGGAAGTCTGTCTAACAAAGAACCCACTTTCGACAAAGCTTAGGTATCCGATTAATGAGGGAATTAGTATATTTCATCAAAATATACAAGGTGATAGAGATAAAGTTAGTGAACTGCTTATAGATGTTGACTCTGAAATTATTGGTATATCTGAACACTTCTTAAATAAGGAGATAATTCAGACGCTTCCTTTACCAAGATACAGGTTGGCTGGCAGCTTTTCTAGGAGCTCTTTGCGGTGTGGGGGAGTAGCCATGTATGTGAAAAACGGTATCCCATTTGAGTCAATTGATGTTTCAAAGTACTGCACTGAAAAGGTGTTTGAATGTTACGCAGGTGTGGTTAAATTTAGTGGAGCTAAACTTCTGTTATTTATAGATCCCCAGACTCCGATTTCACAACATTGTTGCTAAAGCTAGAGGAGGTTTTTGGTTCACTTTATAGGAAATACAAAATGTTAGTTATATGTGGTGACTTCAATATTAATTGTATAAGTGATTGTGCAAGGAAAAGGATGCTGGTAGACCTCCTTAATTCCTACAATCTTATGCAAACCGTATTCTTTCCAACGAGAGTGCAAGGAACAGTAGAACAACCATAGACAACATTTTTGTTTATTCCTCATTACTAGAAGGGCATTCAGTTGGCAAAAAGGTGAATGGCCTTTCAGATCATGATACACAAATTTTAACTCTAAAAGATGTTTGTGCTGCAACGCATGTTAAATATAGTTATCAACTTTTTAGGAAAGCTGATCCAGTTGCTGTAGATCCTCTGTAAACCTTATCAAGGAACAAGAGTGGCAAGATGTTTATAGTGCTGATACAGCAGACGATAAATATAATGCTTCCTCAAGACTTTTGTCGTGCTCTTTGAAAGTTGCTTTCCATTAGAACGTTCAAAACAGGGTACTAGCACAAACAGGCAGCCTGGGTGGCTGACTAGAGGGATAATAATATCCTCTAGAACAAAGTGGCAATTATATCAAAACGTTAGAAATAGTCAAAATCTAAATGCAGCAGCCCATTACAAACAGTATTGTAAGGTGCTTAAAAAAGTTATTAGGAAGGCAAAAAGTATGTGGTATGCAGATAGAATAGCTAAGTCTCAGGATAAAATTAAAACCATATGGTCAGTCGTAAAGGAAGTGGCTGGTCTGCAGAGACAGGTCGAGGATATAGGATCAGTGCGGAGTGGGAATGTCCGTGTTACTGATAAGTCGCATATATGTGCAGTATTTAATAATCACGTTCTGAATGTAGCAGGTGAACCAAATAGAAACCTAGTCCCAACAGGGAATCATACAGCGCTCGTAGAAAAAAGTGTTCCGAGACTGTTACCTGAAATGCTCCTCCATGATACTGCCAAGAAGGAGATTGAGTTAATAATAAAATCACTAAAGACCAAGAACTCTCATGGATATGGCGGGGTATCTAGCAGAATACTGAAGCATTGTTCTATGTATGTTAGCCCAGTACTTAGCCATATCTGTAACTTTTCCTTTAGGAGTGGTCGGTTTCCTGACTGATTAAAGTACTCGGTAGTGAAACCACTTTATAAAAAGGGAGACAGGGATAATGTTGACAATTATAGACCTATTTCTATGCCATCGGTGTTTGCTACAGTTATCGAGAGGGTTGCATATACAAGGTTACTGGGGCATTTAAATTCACATAATTTGCTGTCAAAAGTACAGTTTGGTTTTAGGAACGGTTTAACAACTGAAAATGCTATATTCGCTTTTCTCTGTGAGGTTTTGGACGGATTAAATAAAAGGTTGCGAACGCTAGGTGTTTTCTTTGATTTAACGAAGGTTTTTGACTGTATTGACCACAAAATATTACTGCAGAAGTTGGACCATTATGGAGTAAGAGGAGTAGCTTCCAATTGGTTCGCCTCTCACTTTAAGAACAGAAAGCAGAAGGTAATTCTCCGCAATATTGAGAGTGGTAGTGATATTCAGTCCCAATGGGGCAATGGTAAGTGGGGTGTTCCCCAAGGGTCAGTGCTGGGGCCACTGCTGTTTCTTATTTATGTAAATAATATGCCTTCTAGTTTGCAGGTGATTCAAAAAAATTTGTGTTTCCTGATGACACAAGCTTGGTAGTGAAGGATCTTGTGTGTAATATTGAAACAGTATCAAATAATGTAGTTCATGAAATAAGTTCGTGGCTTGTGGAAAATAATTTGATGCTAAATCACAGTAAGACTCATTTTTTACAGTTTCTAACTCACAATTCAAGAAGAACCGATATTTTGATGAGACAGAATGCGCATATTATATGCGAGACGGAACAGTTCAAGTTCCTAGGCGTTCAGGTAGATAGTAAGCTGTTGTGGAAAGCCCATGTTCAGGATCTTGTTTAGAAACTAAATGCTGCTTTATTTACCATTAGAGGAGTATCTGAAATAAGTGACAGTTCAACAAGAAAAGCAGTCCGCATATTTTCATACGGTTATGTCATATTTTACAATTTTTTGAGGTAATTTTTCTGATTCAAAAAGGGTACTTTGGCCCAAAAACGGGCTGTTTGAACTATGTGTGGTGTAAGTTTGAGAACCTCTTGTCGACCCTTATTCAATAGTTTGGGAATTCTGACATTGCCCCCAGAGTACATATTTTCTTTAACGTCGTTTGTTGTTTGCAATATTAGCTTAGTCCCAAGAGTTAGCAGCTGTCACTCAGTTAATACTAGGCAGAAATCAAATGTGCATGTGGAATGCACTTCCTTGACTCTTGTGCAGAAAGGAGCACATTATTCTGCTGCATCCATTTTCAATAAGCTACCACAAGAACTCAAAAATCTTAGCAGTAGCCAAGACACTTTTAAGTCTAAACTGAAGAGCTTCCTCATGGCTCACTCCATCTAGTCTGTGGAGAAGCTTTTGGAACAGCTGAAAAATTAAGCAAATACCAGTGTTACATTGTTGATTTTCTTTATTTAAACTTACGAATTGTCGCCTGAATATATAACTTATATATCATTTTATCTGTTTCTACTATCGTATTATAATTTCATGTATTGAGTCGTTCCCTGAGCATGGAGGCTTCTCCTTAATTTGGTCCCACAGAAAAAAAAAATAAATAAATAAATAAAAATAAATACATTTTATCTTCTGATCAGGTGCTGATTGCTCTTAGGGTGTGCATTTTCAAGCCCATGTTTACTATACAATGTTTTCTTATTTTTATCCATGCTACCACCTCTCATGTTATGGAAAGCAAAGGTCTAACAGCAGATGTTTGTCTCACAATATCGAAGTTGAAGTGCTCATAACCCCCTAAGATTTACGATTTAGAGGCACTGTTTGATAGGCTTTTGACTTCGAATGATCATTCCTTTCATACTGCTGGATATTGACCACTCATCCTGGGACATCCAGCATATGGGGAGGAGCGCTGCACTTCAACACTTTCCAAACTTCTGCGTCAGCCAACTCTGTCTTTGGAGTTTAATATACAGGTTTATTCTAAATGATGGGCCCATTTTCAAAAATTCGAACGTATTCAAGTACAAATCCATAATGAAAAAGTTTTATACCAATGAAAACCGGAAGTTTCAAATCTTTTGGCGGGTGACGTCGGACGAGAGGTGATGGTTTCAGAAGTGGACGTTAGAGTTGTCCCGGCAATAGGGCCGTAATTCCGTTTCACTGTTAGTTGTGAGTGGTTTGGCGACTGTGGAGCACAAGGTTTTTTGCGTTCTTGAGTTCGCCAATAGTGAGTCGTAAATTGCAGTGCAGCGGGTATTTTTTTTACCAAATTCGTTATTCAACCACCAACTGGAAAAGCATTAGACGTTAGTTAAAACAATTTAACGAGACTGCGATGTGTGCAAATGAAAAATCACGGGCTGACCGCACGTGTCAGAGGATGATGTCTGACGGATTCAAGAAAGTTTTGTGCGCAGTCCCAGTAAGTTTACCAATAGAGCCAATCGAGAACGTGGAGTACCCCAATCAACTATGTGGAAAGTTCTGAAATGGCGTTTGCTATACGAGCCCTATCGATTACAACCTCTACAGGCTCTCAATCCGAATGACAAAGAGAAGCGTCTCACATTTTGGGTTATGTGCTAGTAAAGATGGAGGATGATTCATTTCTGAGCGTGTCATTTTTAGCGACGAAACGACGTTCCACCTTAGTGGAAAAGTCAACAGACACAATGTTCGCATATGTGGTTTGAAAAATCCACATTCACCACTGCAATACAAAAAAGACTCACCGGAGACCAACGTGTTCTGTGCCGTGTGCCGTACAAAGACTTATGGACCACTTTTCTTTGCGGAAAGAAGTTTAACGGGAATCACATACCTGGAAATATTGGCACAATGGCTGTTCCCTCAAGTTAGGAATATTCCCAGGACTTCATTTTGCAGCAGGATGGAGTTCCGTCCCATTGGCTGCGTGATGTACGAAGCTTTTTGAATAAATCACTTCCTCAGCAGGTCGCAGGGGACTTGAAGACCTGGCTCAGCACATCTGAGCACCGAGATCTCCTGATCCCACACCCTACGACTATTTCTTATATCGTTATGTGAAGGAAGCTGTTTACGTCCCGCCTCTACCCACCACTCTAAAGCATCTACGGAACCGGATCGCTGCTGCCATGTGTTCAATAACAGCAGATGCGCCTTGGCGTGTGTGGTAGAGTTTGGCTACCGCGTCGTTGTTTGCCGTGCAGTCAACAGTTGCCACATTGAACATTTATAACATCTATCACATTTTTAATTATTAGATAATTATTAAAAACTAATTAATTACAAATTAATACAAATTATCAAATTTATTAACTTGATATAAAAAATTATGAAAAAAGCTTTGAAACGTCTTCTTTTCATTGGCATAGAGCCGTTCATTTTGGATTTGTACTTGAATAAATAGGAATTTTTGGAAATGAGTCCTTCATTTAGAATAATCCTGTATTTCCTTATTCCATTTTCAACAATGGCATTCAATTTTCAAATCCCGCAATCTTTCTATGAAATTACGAAAATTACTCTGGAAAACTAAGCTTTTTCCAAATATGAAAGACTGTTCCATTGTACAACATTGTCGTGTACTTAGCAAGAAAATTTATATTCGACTGAAATTTAAAAGCGTTGCAATCGTGAAAAGTTCTTTTTAATGCTGTATCAAATAGTCTGTCTACTACAGTATCACTCTACTCCATACCAACAAATCAGTAAGTGATATTAAATTGAGCAGAAGTGTTATGAAAAACCAATTACGAGTTTAATACGTTTTGAAATAGAAGCTAATGGAAACTGACAGAAATGTTCCACTTTCAAGATAGGTAAAGTTGGTGAGTCATTGACCGTACTTAGTTCTACTGCAGTTATCTGATGTTACATGGTGAAAGGCCGTCTTATGTTTCCAGGTACAAGATGGTGCACAACCGACGAAGTATGGCTTCACTTTCCACATGTTATATGAATGGTCTTAAAATATATATTGCAGTCCACTCACTATAGAATTCTGAAACAGCGGAACTGATAACTTACTGCAAATGGCTTTAATATATTATACAGCACTTAGATGTGTAGCACCCGAAATACTTACAAACGCTGCGCAAAACACAACCGCATGTCTAACAACAACTGAACCCGAATAAAATGGCGAGAACTGCTTATAGCAGGCGGTCTCTTGTGCGCGCTCCTTCTTGTGATCATATGATTAGCCAGTGGAGTGAAGTACCGAAGGAAAAACATAGACGTGTTTACAGGCAGGAGATCTGCGAGGTACAGCAGACACCCCTCCTCCCCCTAAAGGACTAAAATGGTTGTGGAGCTCCAATTGCAAGCTACCAGTCTAACGGCTTCCTAGGGCAACAAAACTTCAATTTCAGTGCTTCGAATAATTATTGTGGCAAATTACCCACAAGCTGTTCATTCGCTATTTGAGAATCGGAGCAGAAAGCTACCACCAACGAAGTTTAGAAATGACTTCTAATTAATTCCAAACTTTTTCTCACTCATACTACCCACAAAATAATGAAAGGAAAAAAATTACCGCTTACTACAGTTTTGCTGTTGATGCAGCTTCAGATTCAGGTGTGACGTTTTAATCTGTTTCTTCTTTACTCTATATTCGACACACATTTTGCAAACAGTACCCATAATACCACTGAATTTCAGCCGCAAAATTATATCGCTGTACGGTACAGCACATTTAGAAAGACGTTTGGACGGAACTCAGGAGAACTACGTTTTGTAGCATACCGATCATGTAATCGTAAATTATGAAATTTATGACGTAATATTTGTATGAAATCTTATCTTCCAATAGCAATGGAATAAATTTATTCCTGTTACTTTCTTTTGCTATGATCAGTCCTAAAATAAACGTATGACTGTGCAATATTTACCGAAAATCTCTCACATACTTATACATGGCACAAATGACCTCGCCGCTTTTTTGGAGCCTTACACAGTAGTCACATCACATCACGTGAAATATAAAGAAGGGTTTTCCCTGTGTTGGTTTACCATTTTTGCTTTTGAATTTTTCATTAATCTACGGGTTAATAATTTCAAATTAATTAAACTATCTGCTGTGTCATCCGAACAAGACACGCCAAGGGCAAAAGCACCACAGGCGCAAAGATGCGAGCTGGTGCCAGTGCTATAGAGACTCGCCACTTGCGCGAGTTCCACTAGCGCCAGGGGTAGCACTGAGGATGAAGATAACGACTTCGCCTCGGCCGGTTTCCGGCCGAGTACAATCTCAATGACCGTAAGACAACGAACAGAAGCCTACTCGGAAGATAGAAGAGCAACTCTCGCCCAAGTGGTTACGCATCATCGTCCGGGGCTGACATAGACAGGGAGCGTCGTTTACTGAACTCTTAGAAGTGAACAGGCAGTTGTTGTAAATTGCTTTTTCTATGTGCTGTGAAGTTTACTTACGATTATACGTACTTAGCCATTGAGGGCCTTTTCTGTGTTACATTACATGCAGTGTTGCACACTTCATTGTTCGACAAGTCACAATACTAAGGAAACCCCTTAACAGATTGGTGTGATTTTGTTACTAATTTGTTGGAGTGCTGTAGAACCTTCGTTCTCCTACCCTGTTACCTGACCCTGGGGTATAGCTGTGTAATAGTGGCAGGGAGATATACTCTTAACGGTGTACTGCACCAGAAGCCGTTTCACGAACTCACAAACTCGCCAACCGTTCAACAGTGGCAACTCGCCCTCCACTGCAGTGGCGACGAGCCCTTTACAAAACTGCCGACCAGGGTTTAAAAAACTATCATAATTAGGATTTTGTATTTTCAGTCATAAATGTTTCACATGCTTAACTTCAAATATGTAGTACATTATCTCGTTTGTGAGGTAATTAGATTGTGGCGAAACAACCGCTGTATCATTTGAAATATACAGATGCGAGCAAGTGTTCCGGCAGAACTTACCCCAGTTCACTGCTACTAGCACCACGTCATCATAACGCGCCTGTGTAGCACACAGAGTGTTGCACCTTAGTCTAAGAAGGAAATTAAAAAGTAACTTTTCTAAACTCTGTCAAGATGTGATCAATAGCCGGCCAATGCGGCCGAGCGGTTCTAGGCGCTTCAGTCTGGAACCGCACGACCGCTATGGTCGCAGTTTCGAATCCTGCCTCGGGTATGGATGTGTGTGATGTCCTTAGGTTCGTTAGGTTTAAGTAGTTCTAATTTCAATGGGACTGATGACCTCAGATGTTAAGTCCCATAGTGCTCAGAGCCATCTTTTTGTGATCAATATATGATCCAACAGACTAAAAGAAAGTACGAAAATGCCCAGCTTTTAAAAATCTAAAAAGACTTCCAAAAGAATAATACAAGAAACTTTTATAGAACATTCAAAACAAAAGTAACCGGTTACCAGCCTCAAAGTCTTTCTGCAAAAATGAAAACGGGACTTTGCTCTTAACTATCAGGAAAATTATAAGATACCTCTTCATTACTTTGAAAAAATTTTAGACTGTCCAGAACCAGCGCATAAAATCCAACCACAGCTAACAAATAACACCAACCCTAACTCCAAAGAATCTGACGAAATCGAAGTAACTAAACAAACTTAAACAATAAGGCATCCGGAGGAGACGATATAATTGCAGAACTACTAAAATCAGCTGGCCCTAACACGATCAAAGATCGCACTCATCTGATAGGAGATATCTGGCAAACTAAGAATATACCTGACGTCTGGAAAACGACCTAATTCATCCATTACATAAAAATCGGGATATAACCGATATTAATAATTAATAGGAATCGCTCTTCTTCTAGTTCACAGAAAATTCTCTCGCAATATTTACTTGATCGAACCCAAGAACAGATTGGTGACTACCAAGCAGGCTTTAGACCAAACAGATCCTATTCAGAACACAGTCTTAATTTAAAACTAATCCTTAGGCACCAAAGAATTTCTGTTAACAATATTGTATGTACATTTGTTGATTTTTAAATGGCCTACGAGTCAGTTGATCGGGAATGTCTTCTCCAAATTTTAAATGAACCAGGGCTGCATTATACAACTCTAACAGTGATTAACAGACACTACCTCTGAAGTTAAAGTCGTGAGAGAAATGTATGAATCTTTAGATATAAAGACTGGTGTTAGACAGCGAGATAGACTCCCCCACTACTGTTTAACTGTATTTTGGGAAATGTAATTACAGAATAGTGGGAGCAGAAGTCGAGTAAAAAAAAATCAATCAATCAAGATAGGTAGGAGTAATATCAGAGTAGATTGCCTCGCCTTTTCAGATGATCTGGCAGGATTAACTTGGGATATTACCACAGCACAAAAAAAAATTCTTAAACAAGTTGCGGGGAAAGTAGGACTACAAATGTCATTAAAAACGGAATATATGACATATAACACAGAAGCACCAAATTTCTGGAACACAAAATATGGAAAAATGAAAACGGTTCATCAATTTCAATGTATGTTGGAAATCATAGAAGAAAACGTTATGGAAAAAGCTGCAGACTAAGCCAAAAAACGGCGACTGGTTTCAGATTAACAACAAAATATTTATAACAAAAAAGTCACTGATGCAGAAACTTATAGGCTGAGAAGTAACATGAAAAAGAAGAATACACAGACATACACGGTGACATGAGAAAATGAATTAAATTTTATGAGCACGTTGAGGGAATGGCACCCACTAGGTTGACAAAACAAACAGCAGATTTTACGAAAATAGAGAAGGCAAAAATTGAGTCAATTAAATGGATCACGTTGATTAAGAAGGATGTAACTCTGGCAGATGTTACAGACAGAAAAACATGCAGACAAAAGATATTTGATTAGAAAGTTCGTTAGAGGGAAGTTAGAAAACGGACTGAAACATCGTGATCTGATGAAGGAAAGAGACTTCATTCTGAAAGGATGAAACAAATGTGGACACAATGGAAGACCAACCATCAAAAGCAGCACTGATGGATGTACCCTGCGTGAATAATAATAATAATAATAATAATAATAATAACAATAATAATAATATGCTTCAGTATATTACTGTTAAAACTGTTAAATCTCCCAATGATCAGATTTTGTTTCGCTAAATACATTGCTTCAAGAATAAAATCAGAACGGGAATATTGGCCCATCAATGGTAGCCATATGAATTTTATCCACTACTATCACATCCCCAGCACGAACGCGTGAAAACTCACCCTTTATAAGAGGACGCGACACTCGTCTGACAGTGTTCTAGCAGTAGTGGACACCAGAGGATCCTGGGGAAAATCCCAGCAAAGGGGTAGAAACATCGATAATTTTAGAAGAAACATGACGCCGCCTAATAACTAGGGCCCGGATTTTAATCACCTATAAAGTAGTGAAATACGCAAGCATTTATGACCTAAAACTTACATAAATGTGACGTCAGAAATAAAAGATGACTTAATAGAAGTTTATTTAAAGCGTTCTTGTTTGTTTATTTAATTTTTTATTCACCATAAAGTAACACAAAATTCACTTCTCAAAATGTGGTAAGTATAGTTCTTCCTTTATGTACGGTTGTGGCTAATTTGCACCTATTTTTTGAATGTCTGAATGTTTTATTTTTTAAACACAAAGTACAGTGAAAAGACCATCTATCGTAACAGTAAAACTATGTTTTCATTTCTACATAATATTTAAAGCGTTTCACATTATTTAATACTGTATGTCAATCTTCAGTATCTGCAAAGCTGCACTGCATCACAAGGTGCATTTTCAGGTTTTCCATTGCCAAAGGTCTACGGTTGTCGCTGAGGATAGCTTTGTACCTGGAAAAGCTCCTCTCCACTTAACAAGATGTCACTGGAGCGTATTTGAAGGCAGCCAGGTCACTGGAGTTCAGCTTTGTTTCAGTATCATCAAATGTTTCAGCATTCCCTGAAAGACTGTCACTAATTTTGCACAGTGTAGAATATCCAGGATTCCGTTGGAGAACACTTTGCAATTTGATTTTCACCTTGTCAGCCACATGACCACAAGCTCGACCCAAATCACTCTGCACATGTTTCACAATACTTAGGGCCTCACATAGCTGAGGGCTAACAGCTTCCAGTCGTTTGATGGATTTTGATATCACTGAAAAATTTGCGTTGATGGATGCCAAGTTTCGAGACAATCTATCTGTAAAAACTTCTTTAGTAATTTTGATAACACTTGATTAATCACTATCAAGCTCACAGAAGATTGTCTTTATTTGGGTATAGTTGGTGCAGTAATACTCAGCAGCATTAAGCCAAGAACCCCATCGTGTAAGAACAGGTTCAGGTGTGAAGGGCGTTGAAGGTCATTGTTCCTTGAATTTCTGCACCCGTAGCGGAGCTTTCACATAGATTTTCTTGCCACAGGAAATTAATTTGTCCACGTCAGGATAATTTGATCGCACCTCTTCGGCAACTTTGTGCAACGCATGTGCAAGACAAGTGGCGTACACAATACCGTGGTCGAGAACCGGAAGCCCTTTGGCTGCTTTAGCCATATATGGAGGACCATCTGTTACAAGCAGCAAAACGTTCTCTCTTTTCACACCATCCGGCCACAGTAGCTTCAGAGAGTTGTCACACAAAATAGAAAACGTCGAATTGTTTACTCTATCGAGAGCTTTACACGTTAGTATGAACATATCTCCAGGGCCATCAACTTTTCAAACACCACCAACATCATTTGCAATATATCGCCCACTAATATCTGTAGTTTCATCTATCGACAGCCAGATCTTTTGTTCAGCAATAGTAATTCGTATTTTGTGGCGCACATTATTGTAGCATACGGGTAAATAGTTCTTTCTCAGTGTAGACTCATCTGGTGCTGCATGTGTTGTGTACTTCTCCAAGATCTGTCTGAAGCGTGGATTCTTCAGCTTTTCCAATGGGATGTTGCAGGACACCATCATCTCACACAAATCATTGTAGAATGATTGCACTGTTGACGATTGACATGTCTGTTCAAATATCAGCGTTTGCCTGCTGTTATTTTCAGCACTTCGTTTCACACAGATGCTATGTTCAGCGGTATTACAGTGCTATTTCACATTAAAGTGCTTGTCTGCACTAACTGTAACTTCACACAGTTTACAAAATAATATTTCTCCTTCAGTACTAAAGAACGTCTCTCCAAATTCTCGAACATATCCTCGAAACTTCACGCTATCGGAGCACTTTGCTTTAGGCATGTTGAACAAGGCAAAGGCTGTATTCAAACTGGTTACTGGGAACACCTGTGCGACTGCAATGATTATTACAGCAGAAGCCGCCTTTGTTAGCTCTGAGAGCGTATTGTCGCCCCTGCGCAACGATGTTTTATGTTCGCGAAACGACTGTTGTGGTACACCGATTTTCTGCTACAGTCCTGAGAAATAAAGCTGTGCACTAATTTATTTGTTTATCTTTCGTAATAAGACGTTAAATATTTTCTCGTGAGCAACATATTCATTTTCTTATTCTTGTATCCCGTAAGGTACGAGAAAATCGAAATACGCATTTTTGGCAAAAGTTGACGGAAATATGACCTATTATTTTAAAAGTTAGCCGCAATATGACCTATTACTAAAATTTGTTGAAATATGACTTTATATGCACAATCAGAATACGTTTTTCGACATTAAAGTGCCTAGATTTGAGTATAAATTGTTTTTAAAATTAACCCTATAGTTCTGAAACAATTATGACTTGTCATTAAAATCCAGGCCCTACTAATAACCCACAGGATTTTTAACTCCAGTGCAGACCTACAAAAAATTATAGACGCTAAGTAATGCTGCTATAAAGCTAAAAATTGTTTATAAAGTGCAGATGTATGTCACAGTCATCTGTTATAAGTCTCAGTTCGATAGCAGCCATATTTTGGTTAAATTCGGCATTTATACGAAAAATTGAAGGTACTAAGCGTTAGACTTAGAAAGATGAATATTCGTATAAAGATTCATTTTGATATACAATTACGAACTACGTGACTTCATTAAGCTACTTCTAATTTATCTCCAGTAATTTACTAAAAATTAAATTTAGAACTAAAACGTCATTATTTGTAGCGGATAAAGTATTATTTATATTAATGATAGAAAGTTCTGATTATAGTACTTCATTACAACCATTAAATAATAAAGCAATAACAAGTTTCAAGACCTTAATGTAAATAATAATCAATAAAAGGTCTCTTAAAGATGTAGTGTCATGTTGTAATGGCGGTTGTGTTCTAAAAGTTCTAGCCAGCAAAATTTAAATGGAGTCAAGCTGTGGGGCGGCAGGTGGAATAAATGTTGAATAAAATGTAGAATGTAATGTAGGAAGATGCATTTCCCCGCCGATTAACAACATATGTGGGGCGGCGGATGGAATAATTGTTGTTATAAATGTTCCTTTTCTTTATGCTGTGATGTTGTTTGCCGTTCTCAACACTGGCTCTCTAACTACAATATTGGCAACCAGAAAGTGATTAGCAAAACGTGAAGCCTGTAATTAGAATTCCTAGTGCCCACTTCATCTGAGAAATACTCTTATAGCTACAGCTTATAGCTCTGAGGAATTAGGAGATTGTCTGGGATTCATAATCAAAATCGATTCTCTCTAAAATGTTCACTATATTCTGAAAGTCACAGACCAAAAAATAATCCACACAATCCAACTACCAGAGCAATTCAGAGTCTAATGCGCTGATGCAACTATAACTGTTCAAATTAAAGGTTTAAGTGAATGGTGGCCATAATTTGATGATAATGTCCATCAAAAGCCACGCTAAATAATGGTAGAATGTCCGTCACGCGACGATACGTGAAAATACGACATACGCTAACTGAAGATAGATCATTAAAGTCATCCCAGAATTATCACTTCACTCGAAAACGATTTCATGGTTACGAGTATCCCGAGTAACTTATTACGGCATTCGGGGCTGTTTATAGCAATGATACCGATGCGACGCGACTCCCGACACAGATGGTGCGCGAATCAGCGTCTGCAGAAAACTGGGGCCTCCTTCCTCGCGCAGCTTTCTTATGTATAAAGCCGCGGTGCGGACGGCTAAGGGATCGCCTGATAAAAATTGCTCTCCCGACTAGCCGCTGGGCTAGTAATGCACCACATCAAGTTATTGAGTAAATCATCGCTTCCTTTGCTGATGGCCGATGAAGCTCACAATTTAAATGTGCAATCAGCACAGAGGTAAGTAATCATAATAAAAGTCTGACGTGGCTAAGTCAAATATTTTGGGCGAGAGAATTAATTTAATTACACTACACGCAGTAGGCGAGCTCTGAACTTGCTCTTTGGAGATACGCTATCGCTATAGTTCTATAGTTATTCAGATGAAACTTCTCACATCTTTATGATTATAGCGAATCTCCCTTCTACTTAAATTTAAACATCCTAGCCTTATTTATTCGCCTACTTAATCTATCTTGCTTCCTTAATTTCTAAGACAAAAACCAGAAAATTATAAATTTCAACAAAAATTTTAATTTCTGATATCGAGAATACTGTTTATACTAAATTATTAATCAAAAAGGAATCTAAATACAAATTTTTAAGTTTCTAGCTCTTTTCTGTTGCGCCAATGATTTTTAGAGAAAAACGTCCAAATTTCGAAAATTGTTAAAGTTATTGAACTGATATTTACCACATATTGATTTAGTATTACTCCTGACATGCTAGAAACGTTTCAGGTTATTTACTTGATTTTTAGAGTATTGCGCTACATTTATGACGTCAGAGCTAGTTACAGCGGACTAGGCTGGCACACAATGGAAAGACTGATGAGAATTTTGTAAGGCGTGAGTAGGCTGCCTCCCTACGAAGCTAAAACGTTTCCTGCAATTAAGGAACACGTAAGTCTATTCACTTATAAATTACGAAGATTGTTAATTGATTCACGACAGAATTATTAAATATTATGTGTCCGAGGAAGACACCGTTTAGATGCTGCGGTCTGTGTTTGGGGCGGTTGACGACAGATGTTCTGTTCGGCCATCCGCTGCGCCGAGATATAAATACGAGCAGAGTGGCAGTGAGCAGACACACTTCGCACAGAGCTATATACGTGCCCGCGTCAGTCAGACGCCGGCATAAGCTGTGTCATGGATGATGTCACTGCCAGGCTGCTACCAAATGCATGTTATCCGTAAAAATATTAAGTGAACTCGTGAGGATTCAACACCGTCCTGGACAGCTTGGATTTCATTGAAGTCACTGTTTTTGTGCTGGCCGTAATACAAAACTGCTCGGCAAGTGGTGAGGTTATTTTCAACTTTTGTAGAGAGCAAAACTTTGATGATTGGAATTCAGGGTAAGAAACTATTTTAATTGGAACTTATTGTAGGGGTCACCTCTCAACTGCCCATAGTGCAGTTTATGATAAGGATATTATTTTTATCAGAAATATAACAATGTTTGTGCGTGTGATCTTTTCCTGAGTTAGACCTCTGAACTTTTATTTATAATGATAGTCCTGATCCCGCTGAATAAATAGCTAGTGGGATCATTTTCTTTCAGTGAACACAAGAAGAATGCGGACTTGCAGACAGGAAACTATGGTCAGTATGTTCTCCATCGCTTTCTGTATGACCACAAAAATTGTTTTTGGGCTCTTGTAAACGACGGCGAAGAAGATTAGTTAACTCACCACCCCACAAGATATCTGCAGCTGTTTTATACACAAGAGCTCAGTTCATTGAAGAATCATAGTTGGAAGAGTTACTGCTAGCTAAGAAATCCTCTTATACGCAGGCTCTATTGTGGTGTGCTACGACTTGTTGGAAAACGAAACTTCCAAAAGCGGCGTTTTCTCACAACAGAAAGAAAAAGCTAGAGCTCCGACTCGCTCAGGTACGCGAGTCATGTGCCCGTTTCCTGAAAAAATGCGTTAGACTTTTGAGAGTCTTTCTGTTTCCTTGATTTCTGTATGTGATTGCTGTTATCATAATGTCCTAACGCTTAACGGTTCACTTTTACAATTAAATGTAAGCTAGTCACATCGCTGAACACTAAAAATGGAAGAAAATAGTTGTTTTCCACAGCTATGTGTAAAACGATATCCAAAAACACTGTACGTTGTTGTTTGCTAGAATAATTATGGGGCTGTAGCTGCAAAATCTTGTACAGTGTAAGTCGCAAGCGTCGTCAGAAAGACACCTAACAAACACATGCGGAATGGTTAACTCTCGAATGGCACAAAGAGTAATTATACTAAAGTGGATTAAGTGCCAAACTCTGTCGAATGCACTATGCTTTCTGAGAGAGCACTTTGCAGCAACCTGTGGATACCTCTTACTGCATAAACAATGTCCTGAGACAGACACCGCCATCGTCGAATGCTTGCCGTTGCAGCAGGTGTGGTGGAGTATTTACATAAATCACGTCGCACAGTATACATAGAATTTCACCTGTTGTAACGTAGAATACAAAACGTCTTTTGTTGCTATGTTATCGCCATATCAACTTGATGTTCACTTGTTAACTTTTTTTCAGAAATATTTTGTCAATAGCAATTGACAGCTTTTGAACATAACGCAGACGTAATCAAATGAAGTACGACAAAAAAGGAATCATTGTTTTCAGGCACACTGTGAAAGTTTCAGATTTTTCATCATATTAATTAGCATTTCCTTCTTTTATACGCTAGAGCTACATCATCATCAGTACTACCGGTAGACAGCCGTAATCATCTTCTTCATTTTCTTCTTGCGTTTATTACGTGGTCATTATTTTTAGTATGTTACTAAAACTTTCCGTACATTTGGAATTCGTCCTCATTTTCCAGAGTCCGTTTTCTGTGTGTGTAAAGTGGCCGTAGTACAATGCTCGGTGACTGCAGTATGCGTAAACATAAAGGTACAGTTTTGACATTTGTACCTTAGTTCTTCCGATCGTATCAATTCTGTTATATTTACATTTTCAGAGGTTGCACTCTTGTTCATTGCCGGTTTCTGAAGGAGGAAATTTCACGTATCACATTCAAGTCCACAAGTAAATCCGTGGATTAATGTATCAACATTTATATATAATACAATCATTAGTCCGACTAAGGTCTATTTTGCGCTGTTTTTCATTGGTCGAGAATTTACCAATGACGGTGATTTACCAATTACATTGCACAGCTGATGGGCGTGGGGTGAACGTTGTGTGCGTTCCTCCAGATGTTCGATTTATATCGAGGATATTTGTCTACTGTTCTTTCGTTGGTGTCAGGATATTGCAAAAGACTTTGATGGTTAGTAACTGCAGGTCGTCCGCTTTCTGTTTATGTTTAACAGTGTCGTCGCATTGTAATGAATTTGGGACCTGTCGTCCGTGTGAAGTATCTGAGAATATGTGCCGATTTTGAGAGACATTCAGGCATCTAGACAGCTAGACAGAGGTGTCTAGATGCACCATGATGACTCGAAGTGGTGAACACGTGAACCGGCAACTTACAACTGGTCTCCAGGCATCCTTTTTTATTGAACAATTTCTGTTATTCCAAGTTTCTATCTCCAGTTGCGTAGAATACATAAGCTTGCGAAGTCGGATGAATCTATTTGAAACTTATGGCATTTTCTGAAAAAACTGCATGATAGAGCATATAATACCGGATCAAAATAGGTGACGGTGTGCTCAAACTGTAGTAATTCTGCATCGGCCTGCCAGTGAATAAAAAATAATTGTGTGAGAGGATTACCTCAACTTACTTTTAATACATCGACGGACAAGAGAAGATTGTTTTTAAACAACTTACATTTCGAAAATAATATTTCTCCGCTGTTGATTGTGACTATAAGTGACTGGTACATTCTTCGAGGAGCCTAGATACTAGGAAAAGAATCTTCGGAGTTCTGTGGGACTAAGACTGGATGAAATGAGATATGAAAGAAATCGGTTTTCAGCACAACTGACGAAATAGTGATCACTTTCAATTGTTAAAACTGAGTTACTCATTCTTTTAAAAGTCTAAGCGATTTTCCCATCCGAAGTACCTCGTTACTGAGTGGGCAGCACAGGGATTTCAAAGCGAGGGAGCTTAGTGTTTGGAGAAATGATAACTGTCTTAATTAACATGGGCTTCCTACTGAAAATTTCCCTTCATGTAATCCCATACAGCATAATCATCTCTACGTGTTTTGTAACCATAAGCGGGCCCGCACCGAAGTAATAATGCAGAGACGTTTTTTATTTCAGAAATAGAGTTCACAATTTGAGGTACGCATTCCCCAAATATAGAGAAAAAAAACTTTGTTACAACATGTGTATCCGTATATGCCTGGTTTCACAGTTACATTCACCGTCAGACGTCCCCTTTGAAAAATTTATACATGCATGCCACAACTGTTTTACTGTACAACAATGAAAGACTGCAACTACAAAGGAGTTTCTCTCTACAATTAAGCGCTAGCAATTAACTAAAGCTACACTAATTACACAAACTACAAGAAAAAATCAGAAGATTCCAGTGAAGTATCCTCCGCTAAGGGTCGTCATATGGCGCGTCCCCTTAGAAAAATTAGACATGACTGTGCTTAAACTGACACACAATATTTTTTTTAGCGCAACGCAATCTGACTTTCAATAATCCCTACAAAAGAATGGCCCTGACTAACATTAACCTATACCCTTCACAAATCACTTACCACACAAAAATCTTCGTTACTCGAACTACTGCAATACAGCAAGCGCCACTACTGCCAGCTAAATAAAAGATTCAAACTACTCAAGACACTAACTACTGATAGGCACAGTTAGCAAAAGAAATATTTTGATAGAGAACAAACAATGTATTTACCTCAATATTGTTCAAACGTCATATTGTATGTATCAGTTCATGACATCCAGTCATACAAATGTACTGTCTCTGATGGACAAATGTCCAGATCATCTGCTCTCAAAAATCTGCCATCTCACTTCCCCACATCCACCACCGCTGGCGGCTCACCTCCAACTGCGCAACGCTACACGCTGTTAACATCCAGCTGCCCAACACTACAATGGCAGACAACAATGCAAACTAGCCACAGACTGCACACAGCACAGCCAGTGATTTTCATACAGAGCACTACGTGGCGTCAACAATAAGAAAACCTAAACAGCGTACTTACATACATTCAAGTTCAAACACTGAGTACTATGAAGAGTTAAGGATTGCACCACACTTCACATGTAAAACCGTTTCTTGAAAGATAATCTGCTTTGTAACTTAGTCTTTGCCATAAAATTTTTCACTTCAAGCCACCAGTACAATTTGTCACACTGAGATTCTGTTAATATGCAACAATGTTTGAACTTAAATATCCAGTCTATAACCTAGGGAACATATTTAGACAGTATTTACAAGTGCATTGATATAGTGAACAGACGACACAGTGTTATTGTGTGTGTACATTCTTGCTTGTTAGTTGCACGATTACATAACGACTATAAGGTTCACATACTTAGAACATGTACCGGTACTGCTAATGAGATTTTCATGCAACATTTTGGTTTACTTGAAAAGACATTCTTTATTTGAAGTACTTTATGTGGGATTAAAGATGGCTTAGCATTAGGCTTCTTTGACAGCTACACGATTATATCACGACGCTACTAATGAGTGACAATTTACAATGTTGCTTTTGCGGTGTTTCTGTTTTATATCTGCACAGTTTTTCTGAATTCTTCTGTAAAGTAAAACATGTTTTAGTAGTAACTTTTGCGGTATAGCTACAATGAGACAACCTTTTCTGTAGCACAACAATACGTTACAGCACAGTACTTTCTTCATCACGGCAATAAGCGTAATAAGTAAGATATCTATACGCAAAGCATTTCACTTTTGTTTATCATGAGGTAAGTACATTGACTTCTGCAGAACTTAGCTATCGGAGGACGATAACTACGACACTTCCACAGAAATTATCTTACAGCAAGACGCACATTTAGCACTACAGGACACGCATTTGAGTGATCAATTTTGTACTTAAAACATGTAATTTTAAAGATATTTCAAGTACAATGATACAAAGGTTTTCCGTGATACATTTCATTCCATTGCTGTAATCCGTAACACCTGAGGGTATAATTACATTAATCCTCAGGGGGCTACACGTTTACTTTGTGTACCATGTGTTTGGCAAGCACAAGGAGCCCTAGCTAATATGGTATTTGCTTATACAACTTTACACATCGGTACCATATTTCTCTAACACACAAATTACACAGCTATCTGATCATTTAACTGAGCGAGACAAACATGTCTCTTTTACTACGTCAGTGACACATGTTTACGCAATTACACAGTTGGATAATTTCACACTTATGAAATTGTATTTTGTCTGTACTTTGTGAACTGTTCATATTTTTTTGGAACCATTGTGATACTACGAGAGCTTTGAATGATGTATTTGGTATGGGGTCTTGATTTTTAAAGTACGTTTGAGGTAGATGACACTATTGAAATCATCAGAGTAAATTTTTATGTTTTGAAATTATTGCAGACAGCTACGACGTTTTTGAGATTTGACTGAGGTGTTATGATGTTATGATGACGATGTGTATTACGCTGCTGCGGTATGTTTATGATCAATAAGCTGATGCTATATGAGGAATCTGATTATGCTACGTATTTATTATGATGAAATATTGAAGAAGAGTCGACGAATGTGTATATGTGTAATAAGGTAAGGAATAATGAGTAGTGGTTAGGGACTCTGAGTTGTGAAAAAGTATGTTGGAAACCAAGAATCGTACTTTAAGAGTTATGAAATGTGTCTAAATGCATGAATGTATCACAATGCCAACGAATATTTTTTGGACACTGTCATATTTATAGGATTTTGTTTCTACATATTTGCAATGCAAATTCTCTAACTGTGAAATTTTTTTATGAGACTGTCACAGTAGTGCTAACTGGTGTCAGAAATATTTTGGTAAGAAAGCCAAGTGACCATGATGTAATGTGTCTTGAGTGGCCAGCTGTGTCAGATGCCTGGAGAAAAAGCCATTAGTGTGTGCCTTTTCAGAGGCACAGGTAAAAAAAAAGAGGGAGGCCAATATCCTCGCTATTGACATTCCTTTGTAGAAAGCATCGTAAATACGACACCCTCAAACTTGAAAACATGATTACACTGTAGAGTTCTTAATTTATGATATTTACTGAAATGAAATGATGAGAAACATTTCATGTCTATTGTCTTGCTAGTTGAAAGATTGTTTACTGCATTATGAAATGCCATATGGCTAGTAAATGACGTTTCACGCCTTGCTTTGCCTATTTAATATCTAGTTTCTAGCTGCCCTGCAGCATTGGTTAAAATAAAATTTTATTGATATACTAATATAAATATTTTATGCCTACAGATCCAGTAAAAAAATAACTGTATGATGGACATACTACAAAAAAATGAGGGAGCACAAAAAGACATTGCCTTTTCACAGGAACTGCATACATAATTTTTGTCAGTGACTTGGTAACTTGTCTGCTAGAGCATGTTACAGTGATGCATCACTCTAGTGTTAAGATGTGACATAGGTATTAGACATGGCCATTTTACTGTAATATTTTTTCTGCTTGAGCTTTGTAATGTTTAGATATAAGTTATTGCATTTGCTGCTGCTGTTTACCAGGCATAGTGCTACTAAATTTCACTTTGTATTACTCTGTTAAGCCAGTTTTACTACTGATTTATTTTCCTTGTTGCTGCACATTGGCTCATATTAGTTGTAATGTTGCATTTGCTTGGTAATTTAGATTTACTGTAGCTTGCTTTGACAGTTTCCATTTATTTTATTGCTGTTTGTATTAATTGTTCTGTGCTGCTGCATTGCCTCGTCCCTTAGTTTAGCATCTGAGCTCAATAGATTTAAGTTAGCTTAAGAGGGGGTAGACTATATAAGAGAATGAGTTGCGATGAATTGGAAGAAATGCATTGAGAAGTCATACGAAAAAAGTACAGAAAGCAGGTATAGATAGGACTTTTTGGAAATAATGAAGAACGAAGGGAGATCTCCGAGAAGTAAAGAAAGTTTTGTTTGCAAAATACTGCAGTAAAACAAACCCTGTCCTTTCCTTGTGTTATCCCACTATGTGTTTGTGTACCCTCGGGTATTTGTGTTCTTCCTGTCTTTATGTGTTTCTCTGATGAGAGTTACGTTGTAGAAGTTTTCTGATAATATGTTATTTACTTTGTAAAGATGTTTCAACATTATTTGTTCTGTTTTGTTTTAATGCTCATGTGTGAAGTTGATGTTTCGAAAGTTATTCTGATCTTTTATGTACGTATGTACTCATGTCATAATTCCTGTAACACTGATGTATATGTTATTTCGATTCTTTTGTAAAGCCTTTACTACAAATGTTATCTGTATTGTTATATTCTTTAATGATGTATTTTGTACCTTTGTAATTGTATTCTTATGTTATAAAATTGTAATTGACACCAGTTCATCATATTATTAACTTGTAAGTTCCATTTCACTGCACACGTTTCTGTTGGTCATAGTATATGGATAATATGTGAGAAGTAGGGACTGTTAGTGTTTGCATGTGTGTTGATAATTCAGAAAGGGACTGGATAACAGCATTGCTGGTTCTAAAGACATTCCAAAAAGTTTCGTGAGTGCACAAGTGGTGGTTTATAGACTTGCTTTATTCTCCGCAAGACTCTTCGATGGTGATTGTGCACCTGCACAGTCGCAACAGATGGCTGCTGGCCGTCTCTACAAGGACTACAGTGGGTCTGTATCTCTGGTGGTCCACCAGTACCATTATTTCTACAAGGACTGCAGTGGGTCTGCAGCTCTGGTGGCCCACCAATACCGTAATCTCTACCAGGACTACAGTGGGTCTACTCTGTGATGACCTACCTACCAATATTCTTCAAAACTTCGACTGACTCTGTGGTGGGTTTGCTCTGTTGTGGCCCATTACCTGTCTGCATGTCAAGAGTCAGCACTGTCTTTCCGTTGGAAGGACAAAACTTCTTCTTCAAGACTGCATGGAAATCCACTACTTCTGTGTGCATTGTCTTTTACTGCTCAGACATTGGGAAAAGAAACGGCAGTTTTACTGTGATGAATGATCAGGACTGTCTTTATGGACTGTGAGAAAATTTTAGCTTTTGACCAACATTGTATCAATAAGTGTGTGCATTTGATATCTTTATTATTGTAATTATGAAAAATTTATCAAATCATTAGTGGCCACTGCCCAAAACAATTTGTAAAAATTTTGTGGGGAGCAGTGTAAGTAGGCTGTTTAGGTTTTCTTATTGGTAACGCCATGTAGCGCTCTGTATGAAAATCACTGGCTGTGCTGTGTGCAGTCTGTGGCTAGTTTGCATTGTTGTCTGCCAGTGTAGTGTTGGGCAGCTGGATGTTACAGCGCGTAGCGTCGCACAGTTGGAGGTGAGCCGCCAGCGGTGGTGGATGTGGGGATGTGAGATGGCAGATTTTTGAGAGCGGATGATCTGGACATGTGTCCATCAGAGACAGTACATTTGTATGACTGGATGTCATGAACTGATATATACAGTATGACTTTTGAACAATATTGAGGTAAATACATTGTTTGTTCTCTATCAAAATCTTTCTTTTGCTAACTGTGCCTATCAGTAGTTAGTATCTTCTGCAGTTTGAATCTTTTATTTAGCTGGCAGTAGTGGCGCTCTCTGTATTGCAGTAGGTCGAGTAACGAAGATTTTTGTGAGGTAAGTGATTTGTGAAAGGCATAGGTTAATGTTAATCAGGGCCATTCTTTTGTAGGGATTATTGAATGTCAGATTGCATTGCGCTAAAAAAAATATTGTGTGTCGGTTTACGCACAGTCATGTAAAATTTTTCTAAGGGGACGTTTCAACCGCAATGCCTTTTTTCTCACGCATGTTTTTGCCTTTACAAAAGTTGAAACGTCCACCTCCTGCTTCAGTATATGCCAAAAATCGATGTCTCATGGCCGTGCGGGAGGGGTCCTTAATTCCAGAAGTATTGCGTATTTTCTCACAACCTGCTATTCTTCGATTCCGAAGGGATTTCGTGTCATACCCCGGATAGATATACACCAGTGATTTTAAATGGGCCCACTTATGGTATCCTCGTCGCCACTGTAGTGTCTTGTACCAAGGAAACAAGGCAGGGGGTGTTGTTATGGGTGGCCAGTATCCTCTTACTACGACACAAATGCACACGTGGATCAGTACTGTTCTTTATTTACATTATAGCACATACATTTCAGTACGTGTCGAACGCTAGAGGCAACACGCAGTGTACCCCTCGCTTCGGAATAAGAAGTGCCATTAATGTCATCTATCTCGACAGCTACCTCCCTAAGGTAAACTTCCGCTCAGATGAGCATAACTGACTTTAAGTCAATTATTTGGACGTCAAATACATAGAATACTTGAAGCTATGCCCTCTATTTTTCAACCACCCAGTATAAAAGCGTAATAACCCTACATAACAGTAATATAATTAAGTTAGTTTACAGTCTGTGTTCAGTATGCAATCCATACCAGTGTTACCAATGTGGAAGTAACTGTTATGTATGTATGTATGTATTGAACTTGGGACCTAGAAACGACGGAGACGCGTCCTCCCCGCTGTAGCTCTCAGTGGCACACAACCCCACAACATGCTACAGCAGTCCATTCACTTCACCGCCGCCTCACACCGAACCCGGGAACGTCTCAGTCTCATTCCAGACGAGTGTCACCCCAATGTTTGCGTGGTAGAGAAACAATGGCGTACGCGTACCTGGAGGCAGTGTTTGTGCAGCAATCGCCGACGTAGTGTAACGGAGGCGGAATAAGGAGAACCAGCCAGCCCGCATTCGTCGAGGCAGATGGAAAACAGCCTTGAAAACCATCCATAGGCTCGCCGGCACACCGGACCTCGACACTAATCCACCGGACGCATTCGTGCCGGGGACCGTCGCGCCTTCTTGCTCGGGAAGCAGTGCGTTAGCCCGCACACCCGCACAGCTAGCCGGGCAGGCAACTGTTATGTTTTCACGACTAAACAATCCATTTCGTTGAAGTATACTATCGTGGTAGCTTCTACGCTGAGAAAGAACAGATGTAATTTTCTAAGTATATAATACTACTCATTGATTTGGAGAATATAGCGTGATTTATGGAAACGTAATTATTTTCTGAAAAGGCTATTTACTGCTTGATTTTTTAACTGTATCATATTTGTAAAATGTTTCCATTGGGTGATGCGTTCTACGTAATGCGAAGCATTGTAATACAATTCTCATCGTGTTTAATCCATACTTCCATACTGATATTATTAAATGCGAAATTTTTTCTGGCTGTTACGTTTTCGTGTCTAAAACGCTGAACTGATTTCAATGAAGTATGGCATGGAGATAGCTTTAACTGTGGAAAACAACATAAGCTACTTCAGAAACTTCAAATAAAGAAAACTGAAGATTGAAGTGGGGAATACCACATCATTTTGACACCAGTGAGCATAAACCATGGTTAAAGCTATTAAAATTGAGTAATGCGTAACTACTTCAATAACATGATGCACAGATGTTCGCGCTTGCCCTTACCCCTCTACACGCACAACTCGGCAGCAAAGGTGTGAGTTTCTCGCGTCGTCGTGCACTGGAGTAGTTGTTTTGAGGGGGAGGAAGATGGGGAGGTGGGGAGGGAAGGCGGCACATGAAGAACTGTGCCTACTCGGACAGGCAGACACCTGACGGCGGCCGACGTTATTGCATGTACAACAGCCAACGTATTCACCTTCACTCAGTGTAACAAATCTACTTACATCTGAGTGCACATGCAGGTAGCAGCTAGGAAATATCTAAAGAAAAAAATCTTTGACTATTTCGTATTGACTAGTCTTTTTGTATGTTATCTCTTCTGCCGTTAACACAATTTCCTAACGATTCCATGATGGACAATCAGCACCCAACATTTATCGACGGTTTCCATCGACCACGCTTACAATCAAACCACTGATCAACTACGAAAATTTATTTCACATGAAATAAAAGTTAGTCACATTTCATTGTTTCACAGAGATAGCAGCTCTCATGGTACATTATTCAAAACTACCGTTTCTGTGTTTGCAATGGAATTACTCTAAAAATGCTCCTAATTCTTTGGAGCCAATTCTTCACATCAAAAGTAACTAAGAAATATAATTTCAGGCGTTCGTTTTTTGCCTCAACTCCACCATTACGGTCTATGAATGATGCAACAGAGAACATAGATTAAATCTTCAGGTTCGGCTTTCTAAGGGTGTTTGGCTAAATGGTTCAAATGGCTCCGAGCACTATGCGACTTAACTTCTGAGGTCGTCAGTCGCCTAGAACTTAGAACTAATTAAACCTAACTAAGGACATCACACACATCCATGCCCGAGGCAGAATTCGAACCTGCGACCGTAGCGGTCACCCGGTTCCAGACTGTAGCGCCTAGAACCGCACGGCCACTTCGGCCGGCTAAGGGTGTTTGATAAATGAAACAGTGTATGAGGTGAAACAAAACTTAAGCACATACTGCAGTGAGATTGCTTGCATAGTAACATTACAAAAATGTCTCGTCCCCTGTATATTACCGACGGAAAATGGACGTGAAACAAAGGTAATTACGCAACACTGTAGTCACATGTCCGACAATTATCTACGTTCAATGCTCTATAGCTGTGCTGTCCGTTTAGTGGACCGGGTGAAGTCTCAAGTTAGAATACTCTAGTTCGTTTGCTCGAGTCCAGGTTCAGTTGTACACATATTCCATCTTCTTTCTTTCCCATGTGATTTGAAATGTCGTGATATGGTATCAGGATACTTAATACATTTACGGGAAAAAGATTACAACAAGCCACAATTGCTAGAGTAATGAAACATTGCGAACATATTTGTATATGCAACACTGCTAGATCACTGCTTAATGTAAATGCCAGAGAAACCCTTAAAAATGTTATATGCAGCTATAGTAATAACCGATGTAACCGCCACAAAGTTGCATGCAAGCTGGCAAGCGTCCGTGCATTGTGTTGTGCGGATGCCGGATGTCAATTTGAGGGACAGGGTTCCATGACTTGCGATAAAGGGGGGCTCAATGCTGTTCGTGGATACCGCAAGAATTGTCGTCCGATAATCTCCAGTACGTGCTCGATTGGAGACATCTAGTGAGCGGGCCAAGGAAGCGTGCAAACACTCACTAGAACATATTGGGTTACAACAGCGATATGTGGGGGACGGTCTTGGAAAACAGCCCCTGTAATGCTGTTCATGAATGGCAGCACAGCATGTCGAATTACCAGGCTGACGTAAAAATTCGCAATCACAGTGCGTGGCATAAGCACGAGAGATGTCCCGCTATCAAACCAAATAGCACCCCAGACCATAATTGAAGTTCTACGGTTCAAATGGTTCAAATGGCTCTGAGCACTATGGGACTTAACATCTGAGGTCATCAGTCCCCTAGAACTTAGAACTACTTAAACCTAACTAACCTAAGGACATAACACACACCCATGCCCGAGGCAGGATTCGAACCTGCGACCGTAGCAGCAGCGCGGCTCCAGACTGTAGCGCCTAGAACCGCTCGGCCAACCCGGCCGGCTGAAGTTCTACGTTCAGTGTGTCTGGCACACAGACGGATTGGTTGCAGGCCCTCAACTGGCCTCCTTGTAACCAACACGCGGCCATCACTGAGACCGGGGCAGAACCAGCTTTCAGCAGAAAACACAACATTTCTCCACATTGCCCTCTAACGAGCTCTCGCTTGACACCACTGAAGTCGCCAAGTAACGATGGGTAGGGGTTCAATGAAACGCACGCTGCAAGGCGTATGGCTTGGAGCTGTCCTTGAAGCAACCAATCTGTGAAAGTCCGTGGTGCCAACTGCTGCTCAAATGCTATACGATGCTCCAGAGCCACACGCCAAATACGATGGGCCAGAGTCATACTCCTAACACGACGGTCTTCCCTCTCGCTAGTGCCACGGTCAGGTGGAGCAGTCCCGTACAGTGGCTACGTTCTTGCCAAGTCTTTCAGCAGTATCGCGGAAGAAACACACAGCTTCTCGTGGCCCTATTACACAAACTCGTTAAAACACAGGGAGGTGCTGACAAAGGCGTCTTTGTCGCCTTGAAGTCGTTCTTGATTAACATCAACGCACCATGTCCAGTCTCAAAGATTGCTGACATACACGACTGTTGTTGTTGTTTTGGTCATCAGTCCAGAGACTGGTTTGATGCAGCTCTTTATGCTACTCTATCCCTTGCAAGCTTCTTCATCTCCCAGTACCTACTACAACCTATATCCTTCTGAATCTGCTTAGTGTATTCATCTCTTGGTCTCCCTCTACGGTTTTTACCCTCCACGCTGCCTTCCAGTACTGATTTGGTGATCGCTTGATGCTTCAGAACATGCCCTATAAGCTGATCCCTTCTTCAAGTCAAGTTGTGCCACAATTTCCTGTTCTCCCCAGTTCTATTCAGTATGTGCTCATTAGTTATGTGATCTACTCACGACTGTTACAGCGTGTATTTAAAGCAACCTTGATTCGTGCTCTCACAGTGGCGCTGTTAGCTCCTCTCTTGTGCGACTGGTGTGAAATCTGAATAAGCATCATCTTTCAGATGTAGGAACATGCCTACAGATTTTAGTTTATGTTGCAAATTCCTCCTTGGTGCTGAGATTTCTTTGGCATCAATTACAGCAAGTGTTATACAAAAATGTGCTATTTTCTCATACCGAAATAGGGTTTGGAGTATAACTTTTTCTATTATTTTACTTTTAAAGGAGTATTCTACCTTTAAAGAGTTACTCTGTTCTTTTCCATTCATACCTGCAAGAAAAGAACTGAGGATACAAGAAGCAGGAATAGAAGTAGATGCGTAGAATAGTTTCCCTTTATTATTTGTGGGCATGGATTGTGGTACATATGCGACTTTGTGTTGTGAAAATGCATAGGCCGGTGCAGCTACGAGCGCCGATACAATAGGCAGAGTTCCATTTCGCGAGTAACAGTCATTTTATATCGACGCCGTTAGGGAGCGCGTGAAAGCGATAGGCTCAGTTGTCCTTGACTGACGTCATATCGTAGGAAATCCTGAATCGTATTTCATCCCTAAGATGTGTAACGTTAGCGTTAATATTTAATGTTTACATTATTAAAAAACGACTCTGACTAGGCTGACAACTTTACTCGAACTGTCGTCTATTTAACTACAGTTTTAATTATGAGGAATTCAAATACTGAAGTTAACAAAAGAATTAATTTTATGTGGCGATCGTTTGCGGACATTCACGATTTACGAACAAAGTGAGCCCTGTGGAAGTAGGCGGCAAACAGTAAGATACTATCAAAGGTAGAATAGTTGTGCTGTCCAGGGTGTGAACACGTTTCATTCGTGAGTGCTTCATTTTACTTAGGGAAACCGTTTAAGTTTAATTGTGACTAATCAAACGGTAGTCTGCAATGAAGAGACATGGAAAACATATACTGTACATTGTGGAGCTGGAGATTATATCATCTGATTCTAGATGGTATCCCTTGTGGCATTTGTACCCCATGTCCACCGATATTTTATCAGGTTTTATCACACAGTGTAGAGAGGTTTACGCTGCTGTGTATCAGTAAGCAGTTAGCATTGGTGGCAGTCTTCATCCCCTTAAGTATACAAGGTACTTATATATGGTGGAAAACCGAAATTTTTTTATGACTTTATTGCATTCAATACTCTTTCCTGATTACATTTAAATAGGGTATAGGGTTTCAAATGAAAAGTGACCTATATATATATATACAGGGTGTTTCAAAAACGACCGGTATATTTGAAACGGCAATAAAAACTAAACGAGCAGCGATAGAAATACACCGTTTGTTGCAATATGCTTGGGACAACAATACATTTTCAGGCAGACAAACTTTCGAAATTACAGTAGTTACAATTTTCAACAACAGATGGCGCTGCGGTTTGGGAAACTCTATAGTATGATATTTTCCACATATCCACCATGCGTAGCAATAATGTGGCGTAGTCTCTGAATGAAATTACCCGAAACCTTTGACAACGTGTCTGGTGGAATGGCTTCACATGCAGATGAGATGTACTGCTTCAGCTGTTCAATTGTTTCTGGATTCTGGCGGTACACCTGGTCTTTCAAGTGTCCCCACAGAAAGAAGTCACAGGGGTTCATGTCTGGCGAATAGGGAGGCCAATCCACGCCGCCTCCTGTATGTTTCGGATAGCCCAAAGCAATCACACGATCATCGAAATATTCATTCAGGAAATTAAAGACGTCGGCCGTGCGATGTGGCCGGGCACCATCTTGCATAAACCACGAGGTGTTCGCAGTGTCGTCTAAGGCAGTTTGTACCGCCACAAATTCACGAAGAATGTCCAGATAGCGTGATGCAGTAATCGTTTCGGATCTGAAAAATGGGCCAATGATTCCTTTGGAAGAAATGGCGGCCCAGACCAGTACTTTTTGAGGATGCAGGGACGATGGGACTGCAACATGGGGCTTTTCGGTTCCCCATATGCGCCAGTTCTGTTTATTGACGAAGCCGTCCAGGTAAAAATAAGCTTCGTCAGTAAACCAAATGCTGCCCACATGCATATCGCCGTCATCAATCCTGTGCACTATATCGTTAGCGAATGTCTCTCGTGCAGCAATGGTAGCGGCGCTGAGGGGTTGCCGTGTTTGAATTTTGTATGGATAGAGGTGTAAACTCTGGCGCATGAGACGATACGTGAACGTTGGCGTCATTTGGACCGCAGCTGCAACACGACGAACGGAGACCCGAGGCCGCTGTTGGATCACCAGCTGTACTAGCTGCGCGTTGCCCTCTGTAGTTGCCGTACGCGGTCGCCCTACCTTTCCAGCACGTTCATCGGTCACGTTCCCAGTCCGTTGAAATTTTTCAAACAGATCCTTTATTGTATCGCTTTTCGGTCCTTTGGTTACATTAAACCTCCGTTGAAAACTTCGTCTTGTTGCAACAACACTGTGTTTTAGGCGGTGGAATTCCAACACCAGAAAAATCCTCTGTTCGAAGGAATAAACCATGTTGTCTACAGCACACTTGCACGTTGTGAACAGCACACGCTTACAGCAGAAAGACGACGTACAGAATGGCGCACCCACAGACTGCGTTGTCTTCTATATCTTTCACATCACTTGCAGCGCCATCTGTTGTTGAAAATTGTAACTACTGTTATTTCGAAAGTTTGTCCGCCTGAAAATGTACTGTTGTCCCAAGCATATTGCAACAAACGGTGTATTTCTATCGCTGCTCGTTTAGTTTTTACTGCCGTTTCAAATATACCGGTCATTTTTTAAACACCCTGTATATATCAAATTTTGAAGTTACTGTCATGTATGCTGCCACGCCCCCTTTATTTCTGTTACAGAAACCGGTATTATTTCCAAAAGAACTGTGAACTTTCTGTTTCCAGAGATTATACGTATGAAACATTGTTTATGTTGGTAACAGTGCAGGATTCTAGTCTCTGAAAATAATTATCTTTCCTAGTATTTACTTCTGTTTCGCTGTAGCAGTTTGTTCTCGTGTTAATGAGTGTTGCCCAAGTGCTACATACATTTGTGGAAGTACACATCCTTTAGCATGCAATAAATACGAACTATGTCACTCATCAAGAAATTCGATATAAGGAAATTCCATGGTAACTAGTTCACAAACAAAGCAAGCCTCCCTGTTGAAAGTAGCCTATGTATCAGTTGAAACTTCCTGGCAGATTAAAACTGTGTGCCCGACGGAGACTCGAACTCGGGACCTTTGCCATTCGCGGGCAATGAGATTTTCACGCTGCAGAGTGAAAATCTCATTCTGGAAACATACCCAGGCTGTGGCTAAGCCATGTCTCCGCTGTATCCATTCTTTCAGTAGTGCTACTTCTGCAAGGTTCGCAGGAGAGCTTCTGTAAAGTTTGGAAGGTAGGAGACGAGGTACTGGCAGAAGTAAAGCTGTGAGGACCGGGCGTGAGTCGTGCTTCGGTGGCTCAGATGGTAGAGCACTTGCCCGCGAAAGGCAAAGGTCCCGAGATCGAGTCTCGGTCGGGTACACAGTTTTAATCTGCCAGGAAGTTTCACATCAGCGCACACTCCGCTGCAGAGTGAAAATCTCATTATGTATCAGTTATTCAGGTCCTTCTGGTCATTCAAATTTTTGTGTTATCAATGACGCTGTTGTAGTAGATTTGATGTTGTTGATATGGGAATCATATCGTCTTTGATAATGATAGTGGCTAAATGTAAACAATATGAAGGTGTAGGCTGTCCGGAAATACACTCCTGGAAATGGAAAAAAGAACACATTGACACCGGTGTGTCAGACCCACCATACTTGCTCCGGACACTGCGAGAGGGCTGTACAAGCAATGATCACACGCACGGCACAGCGGACACACCAGGATCCGCGGTGTTGGCCGTCGAATGGCGCTAGCTGCGCAGCATTTGTGCACCGCCGCCGTCAGTGTCAGCCAGTTTGCCGTGGCATACGGAGCTCCATCGCAGTCTTTAACACTGGTAGCATGCCGCGACAGCGTGGACGTGAACCGTATGTGCAGTTGATGGACTTTGAGCGAGGGCGTATAGTGGGCATGCGGGAGGCCGGGTGGACGTACCGCCGAATTGCTCAACACGTGAGGCGTGAGGTCTCCACAGTACATCGATGTTGTCGCCAGTGGTCGGCGGAAGGTGCACGTGCCCGTCGACCTGGGACCGGACCGCAGCGACGCACGGATGCACGCCAAGACCGTAGGATCCTACGCAGTGCCGTAGGGGACCGCACCGCCACTTCCCAGCAAATTAGGGACGCTGTTGCTCCTGGGGTATCGGCGAGGACCATTCGCAACCGTCTCCATGAAGCTGGGCTACGGTCCCGCACACCGTTAGGCCGTCTTCCGCTCACGCCCCAACATCGTGCAGCCCGCCTCCAGTGGTGTCGCGACAGGCGTGAATGGAGGGACGAATGGAGACGTGTCGTCTTCAGCGATGAGAGTCGCTTCTGCCTTGGTGCCAATGATGATCGTATGCGTGTTTGGCGCCGTGCAGGTGAGCGCCACAATCAGGACTGCATACGACCGAGGCACACAGGGCCAACACCCGGCATCATGGCGTGGGGAGCGATCTCCTACACTGGCCGTACACCACTGGTGATCGTCGAGGGGACACTGAATAGTGCACGGTACATCCAAACCGTCATCGAACCCATCGTTCTACCATTCCTAGACCGGCAAGGGAACTTGCTGTTCCAACAGGACAATGCACGTCCGCATGTATCCCGTGCCACCCAACGTGCTCTAGAAGGTGTAAGTCAACTACCCTGGCCAGCAAGATCTCCGGATCTGTCCCCCATTGAGCATGTTTGGGACTGGATGAAGCGTCGTCTCACGCGGTCTGCACGTCCAGCACGAACGCTGGTGCAACTGAGGCGCCAGGTGGAAATGGCATGGCAAGCCGTTCCACAGGACTACATCCAGCATCTCTACGATCGTCTCCATGGGAGAATAGCAGCCTGCATTGCTGCGAAAGTTGGATATACACTGTACTAGTGCCGACATTGTGCATGCTCTGTTGCCTGTGTCTATGTGCCTGTGGTTCTGTCAGTGTGATCATGTGATGTATCTGACCCCAGGAATGTGTCAATAAAGTTTCCCCTTCCTGGGACAATGAATTCACGGTGTTCTTATTTCAATTTCCAGGAGTGTAACTGAACAACAAAGTAGCAGGAAGGGTTCAGCGTCCAAATTAGTTGTTCTGTGTAGATCCTGCAATAAATCTATCCCGAAAATGACTTCGAACATTGTGCATAATTCATATGTGTGAAACTGAAGTTCGTGTATGCACTGTGTGTGATAGGAAGAGGAAAAAAGGCTACTCAAACGTTTTGTGGTTTGATGGACCTTCCTCCTCCTCCCAGCAGGTTCAGAATGTACGTAAAAATACTTTTACGGGCCTTGACGGCTGTGTCTAAAGGATCCTCGAAATTTGTAGTGGAAGAAACTGTAAATATTAATGGAACCACGGACATGGCTATTGCACTTGATGGGACATGGCAACGTCGAGGGCATCGTTCGTTGACTGGTGTTGTAAGTGCTACTTCTCTGGAGAATGGAAGAGTTGTTGATGTTCAGTGATTATCTAAGTACTGTCACATCTGCCATGGTAACACTGGAGGAGATATTGAACATCAGTGTTCTAAGAATTATGATGGTTACAGTGGAGGTATGGGGTGCGATGGAGCTCTAAGAATATTTGAGAGGTCGGTGCTCGTTTATAACGGTAGATATACGATGTACCTAAGGGATGATGACTCTAAAGCTTCCATTAAAATTAATGAGTTCATTGTTTATGGTGATACCTTGGTAACAAAATTAGAGTATTGTGGACATGTGCAAAAGCGGATGAGTGCTAGATTGAGGAAGCTACGAAGAGAAATGAAAGGAAAGTTCCTATCTGATGGAAAATCTCTGTCTGGCTGACGTGTTTGACAGAAAGTGAAATAGACCTTCTTCAGAGCTGTCATGGACTGGCCATTAGACGAACTGCACCTCTGAGTCATGTTACAGCTATGAGAAAATCTGTATGGGCCACCTACTTTCATACGTTGTCCCCAGATGACCACCCTGTTCACAGACTTTGTCCTAAAGGAGCAGATTATTAGTGTGGTTACCAAAAAGCAAAAGAAAGTGGTCAAATATACCAACATAAGCATTCTCTTGCTGAGCCTAAAATAAATAAAACCAATTTTTAGAGACCTTAGTGACACTGTTTTGCAAGTAAATGTCTTGGGGGCACTCAGAATACACATGAAAGTTCCAACCATTGCATATGGGAAAGGTTACCGAAGAATGGTTTTGTAGGACTAAATACATTAAAAGTTGGTGTACTAGAGAAACAAGAAGTGCTAAAAGGAAAGCCAAGGGGAAGGTTGAAGAAGAAGAAATGCTGCAGGATGAAGACTATGCTTCAAGAATGTTCTGAGGCACAGTTTAATTAGCATCGTATCTTCACCTGGATTTCCCGCAAGTTGTATTTCTCAGAATTCAGGTACCTAAAGTTTATAAAGCATTGCTCTAATATTCTTCTGTAATTTGCAATAGTCCATACTTATTTAGCAGACCTAAGCTTTATTGCAGAATCAACTAAATTATAGAAAAATAACATTTTTATTGGGAAAAATGTTATAAAAATTAAAATGTAAGATGTGATATTTATTATCCTTGTAATACACATAATAGGTGGAATTAGATAGGTCTAGTACCTCAGCCATCATGTCATGTATATCTGATAAAAATTTGGTCTTCTTCAAATGTATAGCATGGGATCAAATGGTATCTCAATTTGAGGAAGCATTTTGGGAAAAAAAGTTGCATCAATTTCTTTGTAACTTTTTCAATAACCATTAGCAGGTTCAAAATTATTCAAAATGCTTTTAATTGGTTTATAAAGTGTGCTGCATTACCTGATATCAACAAAAAATATGTAAAACATATCCATTGCAAACAGTGCCTGACAGAAATAGGTGTTGATTTTGACGTAATGTTGAGCCGAAAAAGTACCCTGCATCCTTGCGACAGATGGTCACTGGGATTGAGAACGGAGACGCGAGCAGGTGCTGTGTTGTACAGGAACAGACCGAGAATATGGTGAATCACGCAGCGTCTTCCTGAAGATGGCGAACAACTGGATCGCCGAAATGTAAAATCGAGTGGATTTTAGGATCCGGCAGCAAGCCTGAAGAGACTTTCAAGACTAATTACGCCGGGAAAGCCTCCAAAGTCACAGACACATAATTTTGCTTTCTGAAATTCACTGTCTAAATGTTTATATATGACACCAACTGGACTGTCGACATTATCCGCCGTGACAGCTTCCTGAATTTGACTTCAGTAACTCCAGAGTAAAGCTCATACTTTAATTAGATTGTCGCTGACCTCTATATATAAAAGGCAATGTCATGACTGAAGGACTCAGTATCAGTCAGCACAAACATCTAAAGATAGAAACTTGAAATCTGAAGAAGGTATAAATCTTATACTGTAGACGTCGTTTAAGTAGAGATATATGGAATGTCCAACCCTAAAGGGCTGAAATAGGGATGAAAGGTTGTTTATACTGTCGCCATTAAGCCACTTCTGAAACCAGACGAATGTTTACAAAAATTGGTACTTGGTTTCTCGATCAGAAATAAATAAAAATGGTTCAAATGGCTCTGAGCGCTATGGGACTAAACAGCAATGGTCATCAGTCCCCTAGAACTTAGAACTAATTAAACCTAACTAACCTAAGGACAACACACACATCCATGCCCGAGGCCAGATTCGAACCTGCGACCGTAGCGGTCGCGCGGCTCCAGACTGTAGCGCCAGAACCGCTCGGTCACCAGCGGCCGGCAGAAATAAATAAAAACGTGTTACAGCATGTTTGGAAATTTAACCCCATGAGTATGAAATAACTTGTAAAAGCTTTGTTTTTATGTATCATTATTAAAGAACTATTAAAGTGTTTTTAAAGCTACAGCTATAAACATTGATGTTTGAGTTTTCAGTTAAAAAACAAATAACCACATGTTTCACTGTTTTTGGAAATTGAACCCCTAACTGGATGAAATAGAGGATGAGATTTTCTATGAAAACATTTTGCTATGAAAGCATTTTCGATGCTAAATCGATGCAAATTTAGATTTGGCTTCTCTGTTAGAAATAAAATAATGCCTTTTTCATTGTTCTTGGAAATTCAGTAACCTATAGGGGTGAAACGCTGGATGAAAATTTGTTTGTAAATATCACATTGTGCTACTATTTTTGGGGCTAACTGTATGAAAATTTGTATTTGGATTCTCTGTCAGAAATGAAATATACGCCTGTCACTGTTCCTGGAAATTCAACCCCTAAGAGGGTGAAATAGTAGGTGATGTGTTTTATGAAAGTATTTGATTGCCAGACCATTTTTAAAACTAAATCTCTGAATATCTTTGTTGGCTTCTCAGTTGGAGATGAAAAAAAGTGCCTGTTTTCTGTTTTTGGAAATTCAGGACCTAAAGGGATGAAATCTTGTTAGACTGATTCAGTGACTCTTCATCACCTGGCCCAGACCGCTAAGGATAGAAACTTTAGAAACTTGAAGTTTTGAGAGGGCTCGAATCTTATACTGCAGGCACCATTTAAGAAGGGATTGCTAATGTGGTGAAATGGGTGATGAAAGGCGTTTTGATAGTATGTCGCTATCAAGTAAATTTTGAAGCAAGAACTACGAAAACTGGTATTTGGTTTCTCAGACTGAAAATAAGAACTTCGTGTTCCAGCATTTTTGGAAATTCAGCCACTAAGAGGGTAAAATATTGGGTGAAGGTTTCTATGAAAGTAAATTACTAAAGAACTAATGCAGGATTTTTAAGGCTATATCTATGACGATTTTGACTTTTCGGTTAGAATTAAGAAAATATTTGTTTCTGGAAATTCAGATCCTAAGGGAATGCAACAGAGGATAAAAATTTTTAAGAAAATATTTCGTTACATTAGAATAATTTTAAAGATAAATTTATAAGACTAGTGTTTCACTTATCATTAGATCTAAAGAAGTGTTTGTTAAGGAATGAAGATTGCTATAGAAATATCTCCGCAAGAACGAAAGAGGCACGATTAACATATATTTCTGACTCCAGCTACCAGAATCACTTTTTGGTCTGAAGTACATTCGGAAAAGACCCTAATTAGCGTGAAAAGCTTAGAAAGTGTTGCAGTTTGTAAAAACTTTAAAAATCAAATTAAATAAAAAAGAATTTTGCACGCCATTCAGTCTAGGCGAACGATGCTGCGGGTGACAAGCTAGTTGTTAACTGTAATTGACCGATCAAAGTGACCAGTTAGAAACGCCATCTCTGCAGGCAGGCGCGAAAGAATGGAGATAGCTCACTACACTGCGTCGAACTGCTTTTCGGAGAGATACTGCGTATTTATTGTGAACAGAAAATGTTTGACGTAAAAGTGATTGAGTTAAAATTGTCTCGGAAAACGTTTATGAATAAACTTTCAACAGTTATTAATTCTTATGGAGACATTCTTATGAACTGGAAATGGTGATCGATAAGTGGAATTTAGAATTCGAGAACTTTCGTTCAAGTATCACTACAAGACTGTCTCTAAAGACTACTTCTTTTCCTGCGTTTTATTAAAGCAAGGCCGAATCCCACTATGTGGAGATTTTTCATTTAAAGTTGAGTTCAGCTTTTGCTGCTTGCCATTCCATTTTTCATAGTCCATTGAATGCTTTTGTGAAGCCATAACTTTTGAATTAGAAAAAGATTGCTTCCGACATCAATTTTGCAGTAGGCGAACTAAGTTTAGCTCCTAATGGTGAATCAGGGAATTTGCAGGTGTGCTTGGTCCTCTGTCTAGGATCTGGTCAATGTAGCCCTCAACACACAATGATTCGCAAGGAGCAACGCGTGCCATTAGCGTGTCCTACGCAGTAATGTGATTGGAATTGCTCTTATCTCGTCCTAGTTAATTATTTACTTACTAAGAGATGAGGACCTTTACGTTTAGAATTCTCTACGTGGGGAAACAGCCGATAGGCTTTGAATGGTTGGCTTGTGAGAAAATATCTTGGACATTCAGTACCAAACTGTTATATTTCGGATTACTTGTGGGGAAAAAGATAAAGCGCTGTGACTGATTCGATTAGTACTAAACATTTTGCGCAGTGGGTTTAATGTGTGAATTTTAGAATAATCTGTTGAACAGTTTGTAACTGGTACGGTATGAATTGTTAGAACAATAAATACTACGTGTGAAATTTTGTAATTTACCATTAAATTATGAATAGCTGCCATCATAGCAACTGTTGTACGCAATTACTTTTATGTAAGGGGAAGTTATTTACGTTCAATACTGAACGTTAGGACTTTTCAGTTCGAGCAGGTGATGACGGTTGGGGTTGCTATGAACAAGGACTCTGAATATACCTGTATAACAATAGTGGCAATGTTAGTAACGGACAGTGCAGTCGCTGATTGTGGACCACTGCCGTGGAACGTTGTGGGTATAAGGAACTGAGAATGGATGTTTATTGCGATGACATAAATGCAGCGTATAACATGCGAGTGGAACTGTGTGAGTGAAGACGAGTCACTCCTCACTCAGTATTGTTTCATTACTCGAAGCATCGCATTACATATGTGAAAAATAGACTTCCATAAAACATATTTCCCAGCTATAGCTCCAGAAACATACCTCTTCTTCTACAACCTCACACTTTTATTCAAGCAGGTGTTGTTTGCCCACAGCTGCTCAGCTGTCCACTAAAGATGTCTTCCAGTCGAACTACAGCAGTTTCACCGGCGACGCTAGGAGCAGCATTAACGTGCAGGTGCATCACTGCAACAAATATCCATTGCCACAACGAGGTACACCACAAAAAGGAAAACGACACTCCATGAAGGAATTACCTGCAGGGGACTGAAAACGATGGATGCGACCTACACTATGTGATCAAACGTATCCGGACACCTGGTTGAAAGTGATTTACAAGTTCGTGGCGCCATGCATCGGTAATGCTGGAATTCAATATGGTTTAGGCCCACCCTTAGCCTTAATGACAGCTTCCACTCTCACAGGCATATGTTTAATGAGGTCCCGGAAGGTTTCTTGGGGAATGGCAGCGCATTCTTCAAGGAGTGCTACACTGAGGGGAGGTATCGATGTCAGTCGGTGAGGCCTCGCACGAAGTTGGCGTTCAAAAACATCCCAAAGGTGTTATATAGGATTCAGGTCAGGAGTCTGTGCAGTTTAGCCCATAATAGGGATGTTATTGTCGTGTTATCACTCCACCACAGGCCGTACATTATGAACAGGTGTTCGATCATGTTGAAAGATGCAATCGCCATCCCCGAATTGCTCTTCAATAGTGGGAAGCAGGAAGGAGCTTAAAACGTCAAGCTAGGCATGTGCTGTGATAGTGCCATGCAAAACAACAAGGGGTGTAAGCCCCCTACACGACAAACACGACCACACCATAACACGACCGCCTCCGAATTTTACTGTTGGCACTGTACACGCTGGAAGATGACGTTCACCTGACGTTCGCCATACCCACATCCTGCTATTGGATAGTCACATTGTGTACCGTGATTCGTCACTCCACACAACGTTTTCCCACTGCTTAATCGTCCTATTTTTACGCTCCTTACACCAAGCGAGGCGTCGTTTGTCATTCACATGCGTGATGTGTGGCTTACGAGTTGTCCCTCGACCATGGGATCCAGGTTTTCTCACTTCCTGACTAACAGTGGATCCTGAAGCAGTTTGGAATTCCTTTCTGATGGTCTGGATAGATGGCTGCCTGTTACACATTACGACCGTCTTCAACAGTCGGCGGCCTCTGTCAGTCAGCAGTCGAGTTCGTCCTGTACGCTTTTGTGCCTTATGTGTCCTTTAACGTTACCACTTCACTATCACATCGGAAACAGTGGACCGAGGGATGTTTACGAGTGTGTAAAACTCGCGTACAGACGTATGACACAAGTGACACCCTATCACCTGACCACGTTCAAAGTCTGTGAGTTCCGCGGAGCGTCCCATTCTGCTCTCTCACGATGTCTAATGACTACTGAGGTCGCTTATATGGAGTAACTGGCAGTAGGTGTCAGCACAATGCACCTAATATTAAAAACATACCTTTATATAGATGTCCGGATGCTTTTGATCACATAATGTACATGTAAGGGAAAACAACTGACTACAATTTCCGAAAATTTGTATGATTTGTCCAAGAGGAGGGGCTTCACAAATTGGACCTGAAGCATGTGTTTATTCGGCTTAGCAGTGGTTGACAGAGATATTAGATGTCTCCGTGATGGATATAGAGGCAGGTTCTGTCATAATCACGGGCGTGTTGGAAGACCTTGACCATGATGCTCCAAACGATATCAACTGGGGAGAGATTCGGCGACCATTCTTGAAAAGGTAAGTTTTGACAAGCACGAAGGCAAGCAGTAAAAATTGTCGCCGTGTACGGGCGCGCATCTTGCTGAAATGTAATACCAAGATGGATTGCCATGAAGGGCAGGAAAAGGGGCTAGAATATCGTCGACGTACCGTTAACAACCACAGGGGTCCTGCTATGAAATGGGATGGCACCCTAGACCATCAGTCCGGTTTATCGGGCCTGTGGCGGGGAGACAGTCAGGTTGGTATCCCACCGCTGTCCAGGACGACTCCAGACACGCCTTCTGCCTGGAATGTCATTAACTGGAGAAAAATTGTGTTCGGTGGTGAGAACCGCTTCGAAATGTGTCCCCATGACCAGCGAACACTTGTCTGGAGATGCGCAGGACAGTGGTGGGATACCAAACTGTGTGTCTCCCACCATACGGCCCGACAACCAGGAGTTAGCATTTTACTACACAGCAGGACGTGAAGCATCCATACAGCACACCGGTACATCGATGATGTTCCATTCATCGTTTTTGTCATTCCTGGCAAGCCAAACCGGGTCTACATTTCATCAAGATAACGGCTGGCCGCACAAGGCGAGAGTTTTCACAGCTTGTCTTCGTGCTTATCAAACCCTATCTTGCCCAGTGACGTCGTCAGATCTCTTCTCAATTGAGGCTGCTTGGTGCACTATGAGCAGGGACTTCCAACCAGCTCGAGATTTTGGCAATCTAACGCGCCAATTGTACAGATTTTCGCACTGCGTCTTTCAGGGAATCATCCAGCGTCTCTATCAATCAGTGCCAACCCGAAGAACTGGTTGCGTAAGGGCTTGAGGTAGACCATTGCGTTATTGACTTGCTCAATTTATAAAGCTCTTTCTGTGAAAGCGTAATTATTCATTTGTTTGTCTGTACATGTACGTCACATCTACTGTCCCATTCTAATTCCTTCGTGGTGCACACTTTTTTTGTTTTAAGTGTATTTTTATTCAGTCCATGATATGCACACCTTTTATTTGCCATGCTTCTGTATTTTAAAGTAGTGTGTTATTTTAATATATAGCTGGAGAAAAGCCACTGTGAGCCAGCTCAGCTTTTGGCGCATTAAATTGAAAGAGAGACAAATAGCACAACTTATTTCGAGGATCTGTTCCCTCCAAACGCTTGTGAAGCAAACTGCGCTGGATCAGGCCTATTGTCCTGGAACAACAGTGCTTTAATTGGCACGCTAATCTCTCCGTGCATTTAGACTGTGGATTACCGTTACGCAAGTGCCAATTTGTGTGGCGTGCAGTTGACAGCGTAGTGGATTGTCGAACTGCAGTGGGGACATTTGAGTCCCGTAAGCCACCCCGGCACCTGAAGTGGCGAAATGGGCGAGCCCTATTGTGGGAGGTCACGTGACGGACTACTTGCTGTGGTGGGTCCCCGTCAGCTGCGGAGAACAGACCACGTGACCGCGGAGGCTGCAGCAGGGGGTCCGCACGGGGCGCGCGCGCGTGACCGCCGGCGCACACGGCGGCCGTTTGTGGAGCGGGCCACTGCCACGTGAAGCGAGCAGCCGGCGGCAGAAATAGCTGCTGCGGTTACAGCGTGTCCAACAAAGGACATCCTGATTTAAAAAATTAAATAACACGAAAGCAAACATCGATAGCAGAATGCAGACAACAGTACGTTTTGGTGAAAGCTGTATGAATTTTATGCAAAAGTTTCAAAATATTGTAGCGAAATCCCTGCTGATAAATGATACAGTAACCTAATATGTAATACAAACTTGTTAAGGCTTTTGTCGCCATTTGTTGGCACATTTTGTCTCGGCTTCTTCGATAAACGTTTCTTTCATGATTTCCCTTACATTACGCCAGCACCAGAGACTGGCATTGTGAAAGCTTCACCCTCCACAAGTTGTGGTGGACTGGAGTTGAGCTCGTGGCCAGTCTCTATTGCTGGCGTAATGTAAGGGAAATCGTCAAACGAATGTTGGCCGAAGAACCCGAGACAGAAGACAACATGAAATTTGTAATACGTAGTGCCCATAAATAGTGTCCTCAAGGCCAAGAGATCAATGTAATACGAAGTGCCTATGAATAGTCTTCTCAGGCCAAGCGATCACAGGATCACTAATGATCATCTAAAACAACTGTTGTGAAAACCGCTGGTGCTATTTAGAAAGAAAATTCGTGAAATGTTTAGAAATGTGCTACATCCTCCATCACTCGAAAGAAACTAGGATTGTGACACTCCCCAAAGCAGGAAATAACGACAAGGTACCCAGCAGCTACACACCTATAAGCATAAGTAAACTCTTAGAGAGGCCCATTTGCCTCTAATGAAACACAGCACCATCAGGATACATAGAAAGGACATTTTCAGCTGGGCTAAAAATACTTCGGCTAGTGCAACGGCCAAGAGCAAACAGCAGCTGTATTTCTAGGCCGGGAACGAGCCTACGACGAGTGGTGGACACACAAGATGACCAAGAAATTAAACCCCAGATGACTATCCAGGATTGCTACATCAAAATTATCGACCGTTAGAGCAGACAAAATGCAGTATAGTTTAATGGCAAAATGTCAGACATCAAAATAACAGCTGCAGGAGTTCCATAAGGGTCCGTACGCTCACTGATGAGTCTTGTTAACTTCTGCATTAACGACCTCCCACTGCAGCAAGACGAGAAAGCAGTCCAGTGTGCGGACGGCCATACCTGTACACAAGCGGTCGCCAACACGTTGCAAATGTTGGATTACTCCAAAGATTAATGAACTGGGTTGTCAGATAATGCAGAGTAAACGCTGTGAATTTAAATACCAAAGAAGTTTATTTTTCAAACAAAACACCACTATGGCAGCTAACAGCAATCAGTAACAAGCAATTATATTGGTCGTAAAAGATAAAACACAGCTAAATCCTAGATAAAGGACTCCTTTTCGACAAACATATCATCGAATTGAGAGAAAAATTTCTCAACATGGAAAAAGGAAATTTTTTTTGTCATTAATAACTTAGAGATGACAAGCAAAATGTGACTATGAAAATCAAAAATTCTTCCAGCGTTGTTGTATGGTAGCGTGGGGTGAGGACACATCTCCTAAACCCAGATTTTAGATGCATCCTTAACGCTCCTCCATTCGAACGTTTAGCCAGTATGTACAAAACACTTCATATGGAAGGTATAAAAACACAAATAGGAAATATATTTCGAAAAACTACACTGACTGAAAAAATATCGCAACACCACAAGATAATTAATGTAGAGTAATGACATTTCTGGCATATATTTGCCTAGATAACATATTTAGGAGGTTAACGCCGCTAAACCATATGTTACTGTCAAAGCAAGATAAGCCATTGTAAATGTAAAATGGTAGTACATTAATAACCGGTGTGGATTGTTGAATGAAAGCATGCAAACCTCTGTGCATGTTTTGTACAGGTGCGGGATGTCACTTTGTGGCACAGATTTCCGTGACATGCTCTTGGTCGGTCGGTACAGTGCTGTTTGCCGATGCTGCCGCAGTTGCCGTCCGATGATGTTTCATATGCGCTCGATTGGAGGCAGATCTGGTCAACGAGCAGTCCAAGGCAACATATCGACAATCCGTAGAGCATCTTGGGTTTCAACAGCGGTATGTGGATGAGCGTCATCCTCTTATAAAACGGTCCTTGGTACGCTGTTCATGAATGGCAGCACAGTAGATCGATCACCAAATTGGCGAACCAATTCGCATTCAGTGTGTGTGGGATAACCACGAGCGGTCTCCTGCTGTCATCTGAAGTCGCATCCCAGACCACGTCTCCAGGTGGAGCTTCATTGGGCTCAGCATGCGGACAGGTTGGTCACAGAGCCTCAACTGACCTCCGTCCAACCAACATACTCCCATCACTGGTACTGAGGCAGAACCAGCTTTCATCAGAAACAAGCTCTCGCTTGACACCACTGACGTCGCACATGGCGGTGATTTGGGATCAACGGAATGCACCCTACATGACGTCTGACTCGGCGCTGTCCTTGAAGGGACCGATTTGCAACAGTACTTTGGGTCACTGTGATGCCAACTGCTGCTCACATTGCTGCTGATGATGAAGTTCGATGCTCCATTGCTATATGTCGAACACGATGGTCTTCCCTGTCGATAATACCACGTGGCTGTGCGGAGCCTGATTTTCTTGCGAACATCCATTCTCGTGGACACGGCCCACTGTCAGTAGTCACATACAGCGTCTGGCTACATTTCTGAAAGCCGTCAGCAATATCGCAGAAGGAACACCCAGCTTCTCGCATCCTTATTAGAGGATCTAGTTCAAACTCAGTGAGGTACTGATAATAGCGTCTTTGCCGCCTTAAAGGAATTCTTGACTGACATCAGCTCATCATGTCCAATCTCGAAGGTAGCTACATTCACGACAGTTACAGCGTGAACTTAAAGCGAAACCTTGTAGCGGTACTAGTAGCGCCCCTTTTACGCTACTAGCACGAAGTTTGAATGGACGAACACGCCTACTGATTTTCGTTTACGTCTCACAACTCCTTCTTGGTGTTCTGATTTTTTTTCTTCGTCAGTGTAGTTCTAAAGGTCAACGTCTTGAGAAATATGATACGAGCACCAGAGGAAACATACCAGATCCAAACGAGGCAACAGTATAGATAGAAAGTATTTATTACCATTAGATGGATAAGCAGAGTTATCAAGCTCTGAAGCACTGCACTCAAGAATGGTGGTGCGGACATCCAATGACCCACGCCTTACATTTGATCTCACCAGAGTGACAGAACTGAACACAAAAAACCGACAGTGAAAGCACAGCCACCGTGATCAGTTCCACCGTTGAAATGTATAAGTTGAAATCAGGTATTACACTGAAAATTTTGTCTTTCTAGTACTGAAATAACAGGTTAGAACACATTACTGCAGCAGCAATGTACACTTTTTAAACGCAGTTCAGTGTTTCAAAATGACTTCACGTCAAATCCATTCACACTAGCAGGCTGCGTTTCTCATGGTCTGGCGGGGAATATTGGCCCAGGCAAACTGTAGTTACTGCTAAAAATGGAGCAACAGTGCCTGAACTTTTTCAGTACCATTCGAGGGTGTTCACCCAAATAATTTGATTTCAGGCGTTCCAGCACGCTTACAATGCTGAGAAAGAGCTACGCATGTTTCCATACAAAATCGGAAGTCACCTGGTCATATACATACTGGCTGTGCGACAAGAGGCTGACCTTGCGAACCATATTCCGTCAGTGACTGACAGTGGTTCAAAGATAAATCCCACTTCCTCCTGAATCGTTTCGCGTATAAGCAAAACTGGCGACGTTGAGGTTCATAAAAATCCCATTTTTGTGAGCCTAAACTACTGCACGCAGCAGAGATGCATTCTGCCTCTTGTAATGCGAGAATCGATAACTGATGAAGGTTTTGGAACAATGTGTCGCCACACGGAAAGTGATGAAGGAACCGAGTGTTTCATGCAAGATGACGCCTGACAAAATCGCCGGTGTTTCGCTTCCACGATGAACACTTCGGGAATATAGATATTGACTGGGAAATCCCTAATTTACCGGCAGCGGAATGGACTGACTTCCACATTCACCAGGTCTGACTTCAAAAAATGGTTCAAATGGCTCTGAGCACTATGGGACTTAACTTCTAAGGTCATCACTCCCCTAGAACTTAGAACTACTTAAACCTAACTAACCTATGGACATCACACACATCCATGCCCGAGGCAGGATTCGAACCTGCGACCGTAGCGGCCGCGCGGTTCCAGACTGTAGCGCCTTTAACCGCTTGGCCACCACGGCCGGCTCTGACTTCGTGTCGCTATATTTTATGAGGCACATTCACAGACGCCGTATACCGGCATTTTCTCACCTCGCTTAATGAGCTTGAAGCGTCAGTCAGTAGGGTCACAGAATCCATCTCCCTTGAGACGCTACCACATGTAGTGGCAAATATTATTGTTCTTTTGCGCCACCTCTCTACCGTGAGTGGCGCAAATTTGTCATATGATCGAAAGGACTAATAGCACAGGATCCATTTCCCTTGAGACGCTACCACATGTAGTGGCAAATATTATTGTTCTTTTGCGCCACCTCTCTACCGTGAGTGGCGCAAATTTGTCATATGATCGAAAGGACTAATAGCACACGACGAATCTGTTTACGCACGCTGACGAGGGGCTGTAGAGAGAGTCTGCAGAAATACAGAATGACCAGTCGTCAAGTAACCGTCGTGTTTTTATTAGAATGTGTACGGGACGTACCTTTTGGTAATCGCCTGATCACTGTAAAACGACGTGAATTTCAAAAAAGACACCAACACAATTCTAGTAACTTGTTATTTGGTACATGGCTAAAGCGAATAGCATTTTTGCATGCCTATATATTTAATGAGGAGTGCACTGAACAGTATGGTGAAACGCAGCGCATGCTTTGAATGAATACCAAGAGTGGTGAAATATTAGCATTTTAATACAGATTTTGACATTACTGAGACAGTGGGAATCAAGCAGATGAAATTTCTTTTATTTGAGAGACAAGGAAACGATTTGCCATTTTCCTGCTGATATATTCACAGTTTTACATATTATCCACCAAGCTCTGATCATTCTCGGATAATATACTTCCGACGAGTGACTGTGGTCTTAATAATGTACTCTTATAATAGGATAATCTAGGGAAAGTATTTCCACACTGATATTTGGAAAATCTAAACTAACAAATATAGGAAAATCCATTCCACTCTAACTGAATTTCGATAACAAAACATTGAAAACGTAAAAGTGAAACTGGCAAAGGACTGAAACCAAGATCCTTCTGTTATTAGCTATGCACTGTAGCACGTGAATAGTTGGGTAATGCGGTTTCTGGTACAGTTTTGATATAAATTTGATATGAAATTTATTAAATTGATCAATTATTTACACCCACACCCACATCACATCCCACCCCACCCCAACCACACATCCACCACCCTCAACCCAACATGATGTTATGAGTTTCTGTCAGCCAGCGCATGGATCCTTGGCCCCCTCACTACCCCACACTCACTACCCCTTCCCCTCCTTCAGCCCTACCTACCCTATTGGCAGGAATTTCAAATTTTGGTGGTTCATTTTGAATTTTTGTGGGCATTTCGTATTTTGGTGTGAATTTCTTCGTCTCAGGGCTATGTCGATGTCCCACCCCACCCCTCACCAGGGAACTGCTGGGAATTTAAAAATGTCAGTGCCAATTCTGGGACTCGAATCAAGGTCATTCTGGACAGAAGGCACCAGTACTCCCCACAACAAATGGAAACTGCTCAGATGCAGGAGAGGAAGGTTATGTTAGTGTACTGTATTTATTTTTGTTAGGAAACTGAAATAAAGGTCGGTCCTCATTACGTAATTAATCACAGAGGTCGATCCTAATTACTAACCATATGCACAGCGCTACACATGGAGCGCCTAAAATCGCAATGCAGCTCAAGAATTGATGATTCCATACCTCTGATGTTATTCTATTGGAATAAATTTCACAATATCACTCATAACTAGTGGCAGACATACCCAAACTCTACCCCTCATTTACAAGCTGATACGAAGAAAGTTGGAGTGAGGGAAATATATTTGGTTTTTGCTGGGAAATATGTTCAACTGGCGAGATGCTGGTGTTGGATAAAGATGAGTTTAATAAGTGTATTATCCGTAAACACACAGCTGAGGACTGTAGTTTCTATCAGTTTTTGACGCCAGAGTTCGCTACAGACACCTGTCCTTGCATTGCTCAACAATCACCCAGCAACCCAGGTAATTAAACCCAATACATGCTACCACAAGTGCTTCACTGTTCTAATTACACATCGAAATTGTCATGAAAAAAACCTGAACTCGTAATCAATGGGTCATAATGCCATCCATGCACTGGAGAGCAAGCAAAATTGTCATTTTAAAACATTGCACCAGGAGAGAGATGGGGCAAGCGAACGTGCGTTCTCCTTGAAGTGTGGTCATGAAATAGCAAAACTGTAGGCACTCTTACATCCCTCAACCCTCTGTCTCCATCCCTCCCTCCCTCCCTCCCTCCCTCCCTCCCTCCCTCCCTCCCTCCATCCATCCCTCGACCAATCGAGGGTATACAGGCTATTTCAGATGGCCAGCTGCTACTGCAGCTTCCCCGCTGCTCATTCACCTGCACTTGGCCAGCCGCCATGGTTTAGTGTCTTTGAGCAGTGGAACACGTGGTTTTTTTGAAACTTGTTTGTGTGGCTGTAATGACTTTAGTTTGGATGTGGTTGAAAGACCAGGGTGTACTGATTAGAGTATATTAATTCTTAAGTACATATAATTTCAGATTTTATTTTATTTTTGTGTGTTCACTTGTGTCTATTACTTACGAGTACTTTTGGAGTGGTCTGCTTGTCCGGAAGCTAGCTGATGTGAATGTCGCTGTCATGGGACTCTAGTTAGGTGTTGGATGGTAGAACTGTGTAATTTAGCCCTACAGTTATAACTAGATATCTTTGAAAGTCTACTTATTTTAATTATATGTGACACTTTTAGTGGATATGCGTGCATCTTCAATTTTACATGGATGTGCTTTATCTCACTTCAGTTCTGCTGCATCCAACTTGTGGTTTTGCCAGTGCTTTTGTTGCAATAGTCAACTGACAGATTGCTGTTACGTGTTCCTAGTTCACATTTAACATACATATAAGATTTACTGATGATTTAATTACTGGTAAGTTGTGTGATTTCCTCACAAGTCAGTTATTAATGTGGTCTGACTTTTAGACAATATGTATGACGGGTATGCTGTTTTGAAACTTTGGCTTCTTAGATGTAATGGCTTTGGTTTTAATGTGGGGGGGGGGGGAGAGACCAAGGTCTGCAATGGGTACAGTACATTTATTCATAAGGATATGTAATTTTAGATTTTATTTTATTTATTATATTCACTCATATTTAATACATACGAGTTTGCTTTTAGCGGTTAGCTAGTCAGAAAGCTTTTCTGATACTTCATCAACAGATACTGTTGAGTCATCATTTATGGTACACTGCATACTCGTGGGCTATTTAGTGTCCTTGTATGTTACTGTTTCACAGTAGTACACAATATATGGATGCATTCACAAATGAACGTTGGTCACCTTGAACAGTTTCTTTTGGGCGTTTTTCAAATGTTTTGCATACATTATGATCATAGGTGTGTCCTATACTTGATCCTCTCAGACATCTTGGACATTAATTTATTTGTGCATGACATAAGTATGATTGTCAATGGTTTACAGCTCAGCACACTTTGGCACGACACAGAGACCATGTCTCTGTGGTTTACTTGTTTTTGAGGTTGTAGTCTCTTCTATACATTTATTGTCTTCTATAGTTATTTTGTTGTTCAGTAGGCTATTTCAGGCTTTTGCAGATAATGCATTGCCTGACTGGCCAATAAAAGTCATGTAATATTTATTTAATGAAGTGATTAACAAATATTTGTAAAATGTAGGTAGTGTAAGTAAATCATTTGTGGTATACAGTAGGTATGCGACAATGAATGTATCTGTTGGTTCTATCAAATGATTGCTGTAAATTCACTTGTAGAGTCTTGTCCTTGATTCACATTCTGCCTTTATTTTGACCCTGGATTGCATGATTGATAAGATGACAAAGCAATCATTACGTTTATGTATACTGACCTGAAGAGGGTGCAGTGAAGTTGCAAAACTGGTAGCTACACAATAAATGATATTGTCACGTAGATAAGGTGTAATTAGATGAATGACTAACTTCATTTAACGAAGTTTTATTCAGCACTTGCACATACAAGAGCGCACACCGAACTGCCTCTGGCTAGAAAACATAGAGTGTGTATACAGTTACAGAACATTCCAGTACAATGGTGGTTGACATTTGTGGATACTTCTAGAATGTCTTCGAACCGAATATAGGAATATAATTTTACATTTGAGGTGAGTTTTGAAGTCACGAACCTCCATGCAACAGTATAGTATCATAACCACTACACCACAGTGACGGTGCTACTCAGATTCATCTGCGACAATATCATAAGGATTGTTTCAGGTGTTCTATTTTCCTACAACAGTGTACAGCCGTAGTCCTCCATAACTCCAGCCAAAAGGATGGACATACAAGAACACACACATACTGCACCAGCCTCACCTTCTTCCTCCCACAAGCCTCGTGCTGTTCTGAGTGTGAAAACACTTCACTGTAACAAATGAATTTAACGCCAATGAACCTTCTTCTATAGGCGAGCATCTATTAAAAAGGAAAACACAACTGTGACAGTAAGAAGGACCCTGTTTCCATGAAAATAGGCGCAGTCCATTTTCTTTTGGCTTTATGAGCAAAACCGGTTCAGTTTTTACGTTCGATGGCAGAATACAATTGCCATCTCCCCCCCTCCTCCCTCTGCGTTACGCAATTTGTTTCATGTTGATGGACAAATTACAAGACTTTCAAATCAGAGTCTGCAATAAATTGTCATGCATGTATGTATTAAATATATTTCAGACACATGATATAACAATACACAATACAGCCTTTCCTGTCATTTGCTCACATGTCATAAAAACACACAATCATTTTATGTTCGACAACAAGCTGTAATTAAAGAGGGCATTGCTGTTTTGCACACTATGGCAGGTCCCATTTTACCAGTGTGATGCTAAACCACACTGGCGTTTATGAAACAAATCATGCCGTAGGATTAGGTAACAGGATAGGAGAACGAAGTTTCTACAACGCTCCAACAAATTAGTAACAAAGTCAAACAAGATGAGTTAAAAAGGTTTACTTATCTTAGTGACTTGTTGAATAGGGATATCTGCAACACTGCATGTAATATAACACAAAAAGGCCCAAATGGCTAAGTGCAAACAACCGTAGGTAAACTTCGCAGTAGATAGCAAATGCAATTTACAACAACTGTCTGTTCACTTCTAAGGGTTCACTAAACGACGTTCTCCATCGGAGTCAGGCCTGGACGATGATCTATAAATAAATGGGCGAGAGCTGCTCTTCTGTCTCCAGCGTGGGCTTTTGTCCATTGTGTTCCGGTCATTGGCGGATTGTACTCGGCCAGCAATTGGCCGAGGCGAAGTCGATATCTTCATCCTCGGCGCCAGGGTGCGAGTCTCTGCGGCGCTGGCACCACCTACCATCTTTGCGCCTGTGGTGATTTTGCCCTGCCTGTGTCTTGTTCGGATGACACAGCAGACTGCATGTGCGAGAACACAGTTCTAGATTGAGATACATATGTTTTGCCTGCTTTAATATGCAGCCTCTGTGTAATACTTGTACTGCGTTTGTTGAAATACGTGTTACGGAACCACATAGTTTACAGGGGGAGGTGAAGGGTTGAAACTGAATGCAGGCAGAGCATAGTTTTTTAGCTTTTCTCGGTCTTGAGTGTCCAGGTATCTTCAACCCATCTAAATTCGCCTCCTCTCACGGTACCTTTATGCATTCTCAGTCAATTTACGTAATTTGGCTAGGTTTTCGCGATTTCACAGTATGTACAGGAACCAAGACGGAACAGTAAGACTGGGAAACCAAGAAAGAAGTGCTCGGATTAAAAAGGTTGTAAGCTAAGGTATTCTTCCGCCCATACCGTTCAATCTATACATCGAAGAAGCAGTGATGGAAATATAAGAAAGGTTCAGAAGCGGATTTAAACTTCAAGGAAGAAATGATGCAAAGGATACGATAGACTGACGACTTTGCTATCCTCAGTGAAAGGAAAGAAGATTTACATGACGTGCTGAATGGAATGAACAGTCTAATGAGCATAGAATATGGATTGAGGGTAAATCATTGAAAGACGAAAGGGATGATAAGTATCCAGCATCGCGTCTAGCGAGCGGCCTAGACGCCTGATGACATAAGGGAGGGCACGATGGCGCGTCCAGTTAGGTACGTGGAGAAGGCTAACACGATATTTTGAAAGAGCTATGGAACGCTGTCGGAAATATACGAACAGTTAGGCAAGAGTTGGATAACTGCAATCTTTAATTGCTCGTTGGAGCAAAACTGATTAAATGACAAACTATTCCTGTACCCGAAACTACACCCATGGAGACAGGTACGCGAACAGAGCCAGAGCAAAACTACACAAGTCCAGGCCCTGGGCCTGACCTGCACGTACGTCAGTCCTGGACCGCTCTCTGAACTGAACTCCCCCCCCCCCCCCTCGTGGAATCGCCGCTACCGCCTTTATAGGCAGCTTCGACCCCTTCCACGCTGGCGTCTGGCCACCGCCCTTCCGCCCCCTCGTATGTTACCACATAAGGTTACCGCCAGCGCTTGAGTAGCGCCTCGCGATTCGCTATGTGACCCCACGTGACACCCATTATTCTACGTCGCTCTTGCCACCAACATCCATCCTGCGGCGCCACCTTTGTATTCTGAAAAAACTTACTCGTTCTGGCTTCTGTTCTACCACCTGTGAGCCGTTCTATATTTTAAATATGCGACAGTAGGAGGACACGAAAGCAGATTAGCGCTGGCAGAAAGGACATTCCTGGGCAAGACAAATCACCCCTATCAAACGTAGGCCTTAATTTCAGGAAGAAATTTTTGAGAATGTGTCTTTGGAGCACAACATTGTATGGTAGTGAAACATGGACTGTGCGAAAACCAGAAATGAAGAGTATCGAAGCATTTGAGATGTGGTGATATAGAAGAATGTTGAAAAACAGACTTATAAAGTAAGGAATGTGGAGGTTCTCCAGAGAATAGGCGAGTAGAGGAATGCATTGAAAACACTGACAAAAAGAAGGGACAGGGGGTAGAAAATCTATTAAGACATCCCGGAATAACTTTCGTTACATTAGACTGATCTGTAGAGGTTAAAGACTACGGAGGAAACAGAGATTGGATTAAATTCAACAAATAATTGAGGAGGCAGGTTGCTAAGTGCTACTCTAAGTTGAAGAGGTCGGCACCATAGAGGAATTCGTGACGGGCCGCATCAAATCAAAAAGAAGACTGATGATGCAAGAAAGAAGAGAAAAATATCCGATTCTCAATCATTTTTCATTCTTCTGTATACTATACTTGTGAGCAACTTGGATACATGAGCTGCTAAGCTGATATGTGATGATCATCGGACTTGTCAGCTCTTGCAATCTTCGGAATTGTGTGGATGATGTTTTTCTGGAAGTCGGATGGTATGTCGCCAGACTCATACATTCCACACATGAATGTGAATAGTCGTTTTGTTTCCACTTCCGCCAATGATTTTAGAAATTCCAATGGAATATCATCTGTCACTTCTGCATTATTGGATCTTATGGCTTCTAAAGCTGTTTTACATTCTAATTCTATACTGGACCGCTTATCTCTTTCCTGTCGACCAGTATTACTATTTCTAGTACATCAACTGACACCTCATCCCAATCATAGAAGTGATCAATGTATTGTTTTCACCTATCCTCTCTCTTCTCTGCATTAAACAGTGGAATAAATCTCTCATAGACGTTTTACAAATTCAAAAATACCAAATGATTTGAAGAATGTGAAAATCCAAGTTTTATGTCAGATATTGCATTTCAAGGTAGATATGAAACATTGAGCATTACTCGTGATATGAAACAGGAACTTCTGAAACGACCAAAATAATTGCACACGTACTTGGAAAACCTAATTAATTTACTATTCCAATTTTGTTTAACTAATTGATTAATTTTAGCTAACAGCATATATTGCGCAATGCATTTCACACAGCGAATAATTAGCCTCTTAGAGCGAAGGATGTACAGTGGTGGTTAAGGAACTGGCTTGGCAATGAGAACAAAGGAGAGTGGGAGCCTATCGCCATCATCTCATATTCATTTGGTTTCGCGTGTGAGTAATGAAGAACAGGACCAGTTCCTTTAATAAGAATTCCTTATTCCACTATTCGAAATTAAATTTCGAGACACAATCTTTCACTTTTCAATTTTTCTGGAATGTTACCTTGAACATTTACATCGCTACTCCTGAGCCTAAAAGTCCGTCATCGATGAGTTTTGTCAATCTAAAATCTCATATTCTCTTTCCCCTTGAGGGTGTCCTTACTGCAATGTATAGACAGCACGAAGGCACGAAATTCGGAGTAAAACATTAAATAGGATAATGAACTTGGGTCTTGAATCATCTTGCTCTATGTCTACTCTTTCCTTAGGAGATACGGCGCTTTGACATCTTTATGGTTGCCCACCTCTGGCAACTGAAACTTGTAATTTCATTTCTTATAAATTACAGTTCCAAACTGCAAAGTTCCAATCTCCGGCACTTCTGCTTCTGGGTGCACCCTTAACTCCAAACATAATTTTGACTCCTTTACAACTCCCCTGTTGCCCAAACTTTCGCCATCTTCCAGTTTGCGAACAAACTTGCCTAAGCGCTCCATTCCATCTCGTCAAGTTTACCCCATTCCTGAGGCTCGACTCTTGACACTCATTCAGCACAGCTGTGACGGCATCGCATTTCGTCTTAGCTGGTGTTTCTACTTAGAGGTCGGATCACCGTTGTGCTATAAGATAACCCACACAAAACCCTATTTCATGACCAAGTAATATTAAGGCTACGATCTCGTAGTATTACCGATACTCAGACTTTATCCACTACATTGACACTTCCTTGTTTTGTGGTCTTCCGTCTGAAGACAGCTTTTATACAGGTATCCCTGCTATTCCATCCTCGGGAATCTGCTTCAGCTCAGCATAACTATTGCATTTTATATGCATTTGAACCGGCTTACTGCATTCTTCCTCTACTTTTCCATCCACCCAATCACACGTCCCTACATTACAAATATGCTATTGCTTCATGCCTCAGGACGTGTACTATCAACCGTTTTCGTTTTAGTGGGATTGTGCCGCAAGTTTCTTTTCTTCTCAATTCGATACGTCCTCATTATCCATTAGATGTACCCATCCAACATTCTACAGCACCACATTTTAAATCTTTCTGTTCTCTTGTTATCTGCACCATATCACTTCCACGTTTAATTCTGCACTAAGCTACACTGCAGACAAATTCTTTCAGAAATGACTTATTAACACATTAATTTTTATTCGATATAGGGTATTTCTCTTTTCTCTGTTGCCAGTTTGTATTTCGCTTATTTTGGTGCCCACGTATAAACATTCATCTGCTAATTTTGGTGTCTCATTTCCTAATCCAGTTCCCTCAGCATCATATGATTTAATTCAACTACATACCATTACCACTGTTTCACTTTTATTATTTTTCAACTTATAACCTATTTTCAAGACACTGTCCACACCGTTAAACTGCTCTTCCAAGTACTTTGCCATTTACGACAGAATTACAAAGTGACTGGGAAACCTGTAAGTTTTTTCTACTGCCTGAATTTCAGTTCCCACGCGACATGGGCGGAGCAGTAGTGACTAGGGACCACATGAATATGGCCACGAGTTGTTTCTGCGGCTACTAGATGGCGCTCGTAGCAACACCATGTTTACTTGCGCACACTTTCTAACGTGGGCACCTCAGTCATGTTGCAACCCTTGTTCACTAAAGTAAGAGCAGCCATTAGCGGCTCGCCATCTTACTTACAGCTATTCATGACGTCGCCTTTCCAGCTTAGATCTTTTTTAATATGTGACTTGTAAGTACTGCATCCTTTTCCAGTAAGTACAAACTTTAATTATATTAATGTATTATATACCTAATATGTTTTAGAACAGTTAGTCTAATTCTGAAGGTGACGATCATAGTAGCGTCGAAACCTGGTCAATTTTGACTTAATATTTGGACTGAGGCCTTATTTGTTCTAATGTAGTTGTCAATAATTCTGATGGAATGTTGTCTACTCCAGCGATTTTTTTTTGGTCCTGAGATCTCTGAATGCCCTGTCAAATTCTTCTCACAGTACCACATCTGCCATACAGTTTTACAGTTTTTATTTTCTCTTCCCTTCCTTTTTTTTTTTTTTTTTTTTTTTGGTCATCAGTCTACTGAATGGTTTGATGCGGCCCGCCACAAATTCCTTTCCTGTGCTAACCTCTTCATCTCAGAGTAGCACTTGCAACCTACGTCCTGATTTATTTGCTTGACCCATTCCAATCTCTGTCTTCCTCTACAGTTTTTGCCCTCTACAGCTCCCTCTAGTACCATTTAAGTCATTCCCTCAAGTCTTAGCAGATGTCCTATCTTCCTGTCCCTTCTCCTTATCAGTGTTTTCCACATATTCCTTTCCCCTCCGATTCTGCGTAGAACCTCCTCATTCCTTACCTTATCAGTCCACCTAATTTTCAACATTTGTCTATAGCACCACATCTCAAATGTTTCGATTCTCTTCTGTTCCGGTTTTCACACAGTCCCTGTTTCTCTACCATACAATGCTGTACTCCAGACGTACAACCTCAGAAATTTCTTCCTCATATTAAGGCCGGTATTTGATATTAGTAGACTTCTCTTAGCCAGAAATGCCGTTTTTGCCATAGCGAGCCCGCTTTTAATGTCCTCCTTGCTCCGTCCGTCATTGGTTATTTTACTGCCTAGGTAGCAGAATTAGTTAACTTGATTGACTTCGTGACCATCAATCCTTATGTTAAGTTTCTCACTGTTCTCATTTCTACTACTTCCCATTACCTTCGTCTTTCTCCGATTTACTCTCAAACCATACTGTGTTCTCATTAGACTGTTCATTTCGTTCAGCAGATCATTTAATTCTTCTTCACTTTCACTCAGGATAGCAATGTCATTAGCGAATCGTATCATTGATATCCTTTCACCTTGTATTTTAATTCCACTCCTGAACCTTTCTTTTATTTCCATCATTGCTTCCTCGATGTACAGATTGAAGAGTAGGGGCGAAGGGCTACAGCCTTGTCTTACACCCATCTTAATACGAGCACATCGTTCTTGATCGTCCACTCTCATTATTCCCTCTTGGTTGTTGTACATATTGTATATGACCTGTCTCTCCCTATAGCTTACCCCTACTTTTTTCAGAAACTCGAGCAACTTGCACCATTTTATATTGTCGAACGCTTTATCCAGGTCGACAATTCCTATGAAAGTGTCGTGATTTTTCTTTAGCCTTGCTTCCATTATTAGCCGTAACGTCAGAATTGCCTCTCTCATCCCTTTACTTTTCCTAAAGCCAAACTGATCGTCACCTAGCGCATTCTCAATTTTCTTTTCCACTCTTCTGTATATTATTCTTGTAAGCAGCTTCGATGCATGAGCTGTTAAGCTGATTGTGTGATAATTCTCGCACTTGTCAGCTCTTGCCGTCTTCGGAATTGTGTGGATGATGCTTTTCCGAAAGTCAGATGGTATGCCGCCAGACTCATACATTCTACACACCAACGTGAATAGTCGTTTTGTTCCCACTTCCCCCAATGATTTTAGAAATTCTGATGGAATTTTATCTATCCCTTCTGCCTTATTTGGCCGTAAGTCCTCCAAAGCTTTTTTAAATTCCGATTCTAATACTGGATCCCCTATCTCTTCTAAATCGCCTCCTGTTTCTGCTTCTATCACATCAGACAAATCTTCACCCTCTTAGAGGCTTTTAATGTGTTCTTTCCACCTACCTGCTCACTCCTCTGCATTTAACAGTGGAATCCCCCTTGCACTCTTAATGTTACCACCATTGCTTTTAATGTCACCAAAGGTTGTTTTGACTTTCCTGTACGCTGAGCCTGTCCTTCCGACAATCATTTCCTTTTCGATGTCTTCACATTTTTCCTGCAGCCATTTCGTCTTAGCTTCCCTGCGCTTACTATTTATTTCATTCCTCAGCGACTTGTATTTCTGTATTCTTGATTTTCACAGAACATGTTTGTACTTCCTCCTTTCATCAATCAACTGAAGTATTTCTTCTGTTACCCATGGTTTCTTCGCAGATACCTTCTTTGTACCTACGTTTTCCTTCCCAACTTCTGTGATGGGCCTTTTTAGAGATGTCCATTCCTCTTCAACTGCACTGCCTACTGCGCTATTCCTTATTGCTCTATCTATCGCGTCAGAGAACTTCAAACGTATCTCGTCATTCCTTAGTACTTCCGTATCCCACTTCTTTGCGTATTGATTCTTCCTGACTAATGTCTTGAACTTCAGCCTACTCTTCATCGCTACTATATTGTGATCTAAGTCTATATCTGCTCCTGGGTACGCCTTACAATCCAGTATCTGATTTCGGAATCTCTGTCTGACCATGATGTAATCTAATTGAAATCTTCCCGTATTTCCCGGCCTTTTCCAAGTACACCTCCTGGTCTTGTGAGTCTTGAACAGGGTATTGGCTATTACTTGCTGAAACTTGTTACAGAACTCAAATGGTCTTTCTCCTCTTTCATTCCTCGTCCCAAGCCCATATTCTCCTGTAACCTTTTCTTCTACTCCTTCCCCTACAACTGCATTCCAGTTGCCCATGACTATTAGATTTTCGTCCCCCTTTACAAACTGCATTACCCTTTCAATATCCTCATACACTTTCTCTATCTGTTCATCTTCAGCTTGCGACGTCGGCATGTATACCTGAACAATCGTTGTCGGTGTTGGTCTGCTGTCGATTCTGATTAGAACAACCCGGTCACTGAACTGTTCACAGTAACACACCCTCTGCCTACCTTCCTATTCATAACGAATCCTACACCTGTTATACCATTTTCTGCTGCTGTTGATATTACCCGATACTCATCTGATCAGAAATCCTTGTCTTCCTTCCACTTCACTGACCCCTACTGTATTTAGATTGAGCCTTTGGATTTCCCTTTTCAGATTTTCTAGCTTCCCTACCACGTTCAAGCTTCTGACATTCCACGCCCCGATTCGTAGAACGTTATCCTTTCGTTGATTATTCAATCATTTTCTCATGGTAACCTCCCCCTTGGCAGTCCCCTCCCGAAGATCATACTGCCTTCGAATTTACTCGTATTTCTTTTACGTAGCATTCCATCTTTCAGCCTTTGCTTTTTCCTTTGTACTGGCATCCCATCTCCGTTACTGGTATTCATGAAGCTGCCTCGCTCTTCTCGAAAATTTCCTTGATGTTTCGCTGTATGGTATCTATCTCTCCCATAGCTGTACGTACTTCTTCAGATTTGTATGTCACCGAATTTTCCATTTGTACTCTATGCCACTGTAATTTGTTATATTTCTGAATTCCTTTTTTAATTGCTTCACTTTGTCTAGTTTGAAATTTTATGCCTTAGTGAATCAAACATAAAGCCTCTTTTTCTATCCAAGGGTTTCCACCGATAATTATTCTTTTTACCTGTTTTCCCCTCTTCTACCTTGACTATTTCGTCTGTCGAAGACATTCTTTTTACTTCTCTTCTACTGCTTCCCGTGGTCCAATTGTCGTTGCCCAATTCACTCTTGGATCTCTTTTATGAGTAACAGGTTATGCTCGACCTCCTTAATTTTCTACCTTTTTCAGTTTGTTTAGTTTTAAACTGTAGTTCATAAGCAATGAATTAGAGTCAGAGTTTAAATTTTCCCCTCACTATTATTTTAAATTCTTCATTCGAAATCTCTGTCTTCAATTTCTGTTTGTATTCATTGTCTTACCACTATAATATATTAGATTCCTTCCAATGTAGTCTCTTCTCCGTAAACATTCATATTAGATGAATATCATACCCAGTGTTAACAATGATGAAATTACGCTGTGTGCAAAATTCGACCAGGGGTCTTTTCCTTTCACTCCGTTTCCTACAATTTTTCTTATCTTCCCTTTCCTATTATCAAATGGCAGTCCTTACAGCAAATGAATTTTCGTCTCTTTCTGAATAATTACTTATCTCATGTTCCATCCGTTTATTATCTCCTGCATGTAGAGAGGAAGTTGGCATATACACTTGTGATACTACTGAAGCCTATCATCAGGGAGGACGGTCTTTGCGTAACTTATGAAACAAAACATTTATAATTAAAAAAATAATGTGTACTAAGCAATTTTTTCTTTATAGAATTAAAGCATGATAACTAACTTCGGTAGCTTCCTACAGCCATCTCCAAATCGTCGAAACAGTAAAAAAGCGGTCAATATGTCCCAAAACCTATCATCAGTAGGTGTAGTCATGCAATTGCAAGTATTTCTGTTGTGGGCCAACAAGGCTATATTATTATATAGTTACAAATTTCTTCGTGAAGCACTCAGGCTGTAAACCATAATCTCGCAAGGGACGGTAATAAAGAACGCGAATGGCTGCTTGCTCCCTTAAAATTGTAAATGCATAAGGGAAAAAATGTGGTCAAATATTAAAAATTTTTAAATTAAAAAAAAATTATTTCATTTACTTGTAATACTAGATGTTGGCTCTTCTGCATCTTCGACACGTTAATGAGTTCAGTGTCTTGTCCTTAGTATCTCAAGCACACAGATCTTTCCCTGTTCATTGTAAGCCCAAATCCTGCATTATCACTATTTGATTTCCTATTCACCCAAAGAGAAATCATGTTTTCTTTCTTTTCTTTTATCCGCTGGTTCCCATTACATGTTACGTCACGCTGATCATTTCTCTCTATTTGATTCCTCCAAACCACCTACCTTCACTTTTAAGGGATGTGGCATACCATGCCACCATCTGTGTAACATTTTTGTTTCTAGTAATGATAACATCGTCCTAAGTTCTCCCGGTTGGTACATCCGAATGGAGGATTATTTTGCCTCTGGAATACATCACCCAAGATAATGCCTTCATCATAAAGCCATGAGATACAGTTACTTGTTATCGACAATTATAACGGTTTGGTTTCCTCATACATTCAACTTTTCGCAGTACCAGTTTACATCGACAGATCAGACAGTCATCGAGGCTTTTATCCCTGCAACTGTTGGAAATGCAGCTGCCCTTCATCAGGAAAAATATGCTAGTCTGTCCTATGCATAGATACGAAATTTTTTTGACAAATAACTCCGCACACATTTGTTCTTAAGATATCAGCATCAAGCAATATTTCTCTTACATGTATTATTTTTCTACATAGATTCCATCACCTATAGCCATACGCCCCGGGTGTGTAAGAGCATTTTTGCCGTGTTAGTAACAGCTCTTATCTTGTTCTCGTAGTGATGTTTTCGCTTCTTGCATTACTCTCTTGTCCTGTTCAAAGTATGTCCTACTTAGAATATTTAAGTGCTCCAAAGATATGGAAGCTCAAGGGCGCTATGTCTGGGCTATCGATTGGATGAGGATGTCCATTCAAAAACGACGATGCGCTCCTGGGTTCTCAGACTTTTATTTGGACGTGCATTATCGTGTTGATGCAGGATTTATTTCGCATTCTTGTCAGACTGGACACGTAGGAAACGGTTCTTGAGTTTGTTCAGAGACTTCGCAGAAGACACTGAATTAATGAGTAATACTTTAGGCAACACAACAACAAGAATTGCACCGTCAATATCCCAAACGACTGCCTTCATGATTTTCCCAGCAGAGGAAGATGCGATGAATGTCTTATTTCTTATAATTAATGGAAATGCCAGTCCAGTGACTATTTCTGTTTACCGCTCAAAGACATACATCCAGGTGTCGTCTACCGTAACGATTTGTGACGGAAAAGCCTCTCAATTGGCAGCCAACGAGGACCCACATTGAGAACGCATTTTACTGTCAAAGATTCTCAAGCGTTGCACACACGTTTTTGGTGCTTACTGAAGCCATAAAGCTAACTCTTGAGTTTGTATGTCGGCACATAGAAACTCAGCAGTTGAAGACGTCCACGCTATTCACCGCGTCAGGAGCAGTGACTGTGCCGGGAAGTTCAGAAAGTAACCTATCATTGAGCCCTGTTTCTGCACATTCTAACGTTTCATCTCTCTTCACTCTTCCTCCAGGAGTACTGTTATCAGCTGCATCATTACTGCACACTGCACACGAACGTTTATGTATGTTCACCAAGATTTCTCTTTCCGCAATCAGAAATCATTTAGAGCACGTTGCTTGTAACGAGTTCCTTCCACAGACGCCAGTCTGATAGTTCACTACGAGTCTGACATCTGTTGCAGTTGTTCGAAACTTAGCCCACGTGCTGAAGAAACGTCACATTCATACACTTCATACACATTAGTTTAATTAGTTGCTGTTCCTTAAGCATTAATCTCTATTGTAGAACTCTCATTTAGTTCGTTAGTAACACACAAGAACTACCAAGTTTTTATTTTCAATTCTTCTGCAAGTTCAATGATAACAGCTTTTATTCTGTAGTAATGACCACTTTGTATTATCGCAGTTACAGTTTCTACTGTATTATACGCAATTACTTCGCAATCGACTGCATAATAAGTCATGCCGCCTTATCAACCCAATGATGTTACGGCTTCCTGTAACAATTGGTGTATGTATGCGTTCTTCCACTTAACACCACTCGCTTGCAACTTTATTCACTGCACTGCTTTAACTCTTTTAAACTTTCGAAGGCAATGAATCTTTTGTTACTACGTTATTAAGGCACTTTGTGTGAGATTATAGTTATCGTTCCTGATATATATTACTTAATTATTTTGCAACCGCTTTGTATAATTATTCACTTAGTGTCGTAGCAGTCATATGAGGACTTAGTTAAGCACTGTTGCTTGTTACCCTTTTATTGTGCATAATTGTGTTGTCAACATTTGTTCGGTTATATTTTTAAATTGTTTACATTAATTGTGCATCCCTTAATATAAGTTCCGTACTTACGGTTTCGTCATTGCTTCTAACTATTATGATAGGACAGTAGACCATCACAATCGTTAGAGACCAAATATTGTGTTTACATGTTTGCCTCAGTGGTGGAGCGGCCCTGTCTTGGCACTTCACTGTACGCAGTATGCCGTATCTGCTCGCCGCGTTTCCGTCCGGCGCGGCGGTCGGCAGTCTGTTTATGAGCAGTGTTTTTGGATTTGACCTTTCACGTTCCGGAGGACGACCAGACAATTTATGTCATTAATCCAGCACAACGAGGTGAGGACTGAGTATAAGGCTTCTAGCAGTGTGCATTGCCTATTTTATTCTTTAAGATGCCGTAGCCTTTAGCATTATTTCCTGTTTTAAGTAACTGCAGGTTAATGTGAAGATGTTCAACGAACGAAAACGGCCGTTACACAATAAATGTGTGATAATACACATCGACGTTTTACAGAATTTTATCCAATCATTGTGACTGTGCTCGTTTAGACTAATGTGTCTAAGCGGGGTAATTCCATCAGCTGCGCTATGATATTTTCAGGGTTAGTAATCAATATTCATTGGATGGTACATTCACAGTGTATCCTGCTGAATTATATGCGATCTTGAGGGTACTGGAATAGATGCGATGTCTTCCTGCCACCTAATTCATCTCCACCGACTCCATAAGTGCCTCTGAATAGGGCAATGCCGTCTCAGGCTTGGCCTCCTCAAGCAGAAGAATCCATCAGTACTTGCCATATACCTGTGCATCAGATTTTAAAATTGATGAGGGGTGTAACCCACTCACCAGACGACTTGCCCTCTATTTCAGGAGATAATGAATCAGATGTGACCTATATTTTAAAATTCTGTGTGATGTCTGATATTCTCCACAGTATCTTAGGGAGAGGATTTTAATGTGTTTCGAGGATCGCTGATCCATATTTCATTTTCCGATTTATAAAGCAGTTACAGTCCCCTGTTACACTATTTTAGATATCGTGCTGTTATAGTATGTGTATTTTCATTGCAAATTGCCTTGAGACATACATCAAAATGATTAAATGATTGTGAATTCAAATGGCTCTGAGCACTATGCGACTTAACTTCTGAGGTCATCAGTCGCCTAGAACTTAGAACTAATTAAACCTAACTAACCTAAGGACATCACACACATCCATGCCCGAGGCAGGATTCGAACCTGCGACCGTAGCGGTCACTCGGTTCCAGACTGTAGCGCCTAGAACCGCACGACCACTCCGCCCGGCGATTGTGAATTCCTAAGGAACCAAACTACTGTGGTCATCGATCCCTACACTTATATACTACGTTAACTAACTTAAACTAACTTGTGCTAAGAGCAACACACACACCCATTCCCGAGGGAGACTCAAACGTGCGGCAGGAGGGCCCGCGCAGTCCGTGACATGGCGTCATTAACCGCTTGGCCACTCCGCGCAGCTAGACATATGTCTCTTGGGGTCCTGAGTGAAACTGTGAATGTGGTTCAAACTTAGTGTTGCACGGTGGGTGAGGCTACATTTTATATTTTATCATTTGTTGCATACTTTCCCAAAACAAAACCGTATTCGTATCTCAGAATTTGTGTGGAGATTTTGATGACCTTGCTGTTGAGTGCCCTAGCACCATCACCACCGACACCACCACCACCACCACCAAAGGAGGCTTATCGAGAAGAAATTTTTGGTCACAGCCTAATATAATTTTCATTCCTGAATTAATATTTCGCTCTAGAGTGAAGTTTGCACTATTAGGAAGCCTCCTGACAATTGAGAACAGTAACTACCCACTGTGGTATATTTCTCGACCCCAGTGGCTCATCTTTATTCACTGGCTTATCGCTGCTTCCTGCTGCAACAGCGCTGCTCCCTGCTTGTAAATCGCTGCTCGGTGATGGACATCGCTGCTCAATGCAGGCACATCGCTCATCCCTGCTGGCACATCGATGATCGCTGATGGCTCATTGCTCCTCAAAGCCTGCACATCGCTGCTCAGTGCTGGCAGAACACTCTCACTGCTGACACATCACTATTTGCTGCTGGCATATCGCTGCTCCCAGGTGGCACACCACTGATGGCACATCGCTACATCCCACAGTTGTCCACATCGGTAGTGGAATGGATTACTTGCTATTGTGTGATGTGAACAGTGTATTCTCTGTCTTATAAGGACAATGTCAATGATTGATTTGTAACGCTACCACCAACCACCTTAAACGGCAATCGATGCTAACGTTGTACCTCTGCGAGCAGTTTTTGAATAGTTGACCGTGAGATAAACTAATGGGAACTGAACAATAAAACTGGGACTCGTTTCCGAAACACTCCAGCAAAGTATAAACAATAGTAAACGGTGGGTCAGGAACAGACGTTCTCCTGGCACAAAAGCAAGTAGTAACACTACATACTAAAACAGGTCTCCAGCCTAATTAGGCGTTCTTGTGTCAAGCAAAATCATAAAGCAGAAGGCAGTGTTAAGGCTAACCTAATCTTGACACATACTTTAAACTCTTTCCTTATATCTCAAAAATGGTTCAAATGGCTCTGAGCACTATAGGACTTAACATCTGTGGTCATCAGTCCCCTAGAACTTAGAACTACTTAAACCTAACTAACCTAAGGACATCACACCCATCCATGCCCGAGGCAGGATTCGAACCAGCGACTGTAGCAGTCGCGCGGTTCCGGACTGCGCGTGTAGAACCGCTAGACCACCGCGGCCGGCTCCTTATATCCGTTCACACTACAACACAGTAACATAACCTCGCAGATAAATGTGCTACTGACTAGTAAGTCAGATAAGCAAATGACCAATGAGCTAGTAACAGAAACATACGCCTCTTAACCACAGCTACCTTAAATGAACTAGGTTCAACAGTTTATAAAGCCAAATACAGACACACACATAAAACTAGTATCAATATTGAACAGGGAAAAGCTTGAAATGATTCTGAATTTAAATCAGGGGTCTGCTAATGATCATACGCTGTTACTTCCTTGATTAGTACAGGGTCTCTACGCCTGTGCATTAACCAACTTGCATTAGAATAGATAACACATTAAATAGTTTTTTCTTAACTCCGTTTGAAGGAATTAAACAAAATGCAAATGTAACTATATTGGCTCTGAAGGAGCCCTTGCATTGCTTCATTAATTAAATAGCGTAGTACATGGAGGCCCTTCAACTTCCATCGTTTTAAGAACAATGATCATTAAGAAATTGAGGTGTGGTGCCTTTATATCGCTCCTGTCTGGAGCCTGTGTATCGGGAGAATGACGTGCGTGCACAGCAACATATGGTCTGAATCGTGTTCAGTCGAGTTTGCAGTTCTAATTTTCACCCACCAGAGTGCAGCAGCGGGCAGACACATTCGACTTTCATAGTTTGAAGAATCATGCTCGTTAAAGAAACTACACCAGCATGTATGAGAAAAGGTAAGTGTTCTCATCATTATCTATTAGTTAAGTAAGCACAACAAACTAAAACTCATCAAATAAGAAATGTGCTTTCACAAGCAGTATTTTGACCTACTCAAAACTATAATTGGCTGCGAAAATAACAACTCAACATTACACTAAAATTTAACCACTTTCTCATCATATATTAGAACACTCGGAATTAAACTCACTAGGATAGGATTCCTGTCTAGGTTTGTGATTTGCGGCAATCACGGATGTAAGATAGAGTTTTTAGCAGCACCACGATTATTATTAAAATCAATCAGATTTCACAAATACCTGGTCCATTAACAGAGTGCCAAATGTAAACAGTTTAGTGGAAGGCGGTGGCACTAGTGGTGCATTCGGCAGTGCCTGTTAACCCGGCAGTGCCTGATGCAGTCACGGCAGTACTATTGGCCTCGCCCTGTTACATATCTTCTTGGAATCGGAATTATGTTTGTAGGGCCAAAATCCGTGCCTCAATAATGGTATCACCAAATGTAGCATCCGAAGCCCATAAATACAGCCTTGAAGCTCTTCTGGCCTCAAAACTCCAGGAACATGAACCACAATGATCCGCTACTGCCAGCGATGTGTTAACCACAGCACTGCTCAGCCCTGACTCCTTACCCTTCACAAAGGACGAGTTGCCACTTGTGAACAACCACACCTTTTCCACTCCACCGGACTACTTCCGTTGCTGCGGGGCTTCCCTACATATTTTACATTTGACCCTACGTTCCCTAATTAAGGACCGAGTCATTTATAGTACATTACATATCAATTATTCCATTAGTTAATTAAATCCACAAGCGTAATTTAAACATCATTGTTCAAAAGGTCACAAAACTGAAACATGTATATACAAATAATGCACAAGTAATGCTACAAATTGACATAGAAGTATAGATACAGATACAAAATAGGTCAAAAATAGGGGATACAAGTTCTCAAAATAACTGTCGTTATCGGAAATTGGTAGGGAAGTGTGGAGAGTGTGGACTGGCTCTTATGAAAACCAAACATCCACACCACAGATACCTTCGTCACTACTCTTAAAAGTCAGAACAGTACCAAGACTCATATTTCAGACAGTTATGAATGCTGCGAAAAGCTTTGCAGTGTGTTTTATTGAGCCAGAAATAGCTAAATAAATGAAGATTGAGATAAAGGTGGTCACTCTACCTTTGGAATCCAATATAGCAGTGATTCTGTGTGCCATATATTCTGCATCTACTTGTACGTCTGGATACATACTTCACAAATCACCGTAAGGTGCACAGCATAGACCTTTTCACCTCTACTAGCCGCTGCCTTTCTAGTTCCAAGCATAAATAGGAAAATAGCAACTGTCTGTATCCCTCCATTTCAGACCTAATTTCTCTTATCGTGTCTCCATTATTCTTGCATGAGATGTATGTCGGCGGCAGCAGAATATGTTTGCAGTCAGTCACAAACACCAGTTCTTTTAATTTTTCACTGTTGTGTCGTATTCCATCCAGGGATTACCGTTTAAGGTCACAGAGCATTTTCATGACCTCCACATCTTGAGTGAACTTACATGTAAAAATTTAGCAACATCCTTCCCGATTTTCTTCAGTGTCACCTTAATTTTACCTGGTGGGGATCCCCAACACACGACCGATACTCAAGAATAGGCTGCACAAGTATTCTATATGTTATCTCCATTATAAACGAACTACACTTTCTCAGAAATATCCCATTAACTGAAGGTGATAATTCGCCTTCTCCACTATCGACCTTCTGGTCTCATTCCATTTCGTATCAATTTTGCGTCGTTACGCCTAAAGATCTGATTCGCACGACTGTATCAAGCAACATGCAAAAATTTATGGGTTTTCCGACTCATCTATGTTAACTTAAATTTTTCGACTGTTATAGCTGGTTGACTATAGGTGTAGAGCTGGTGCTGAATAGCTTCTCACATGTGTTTCGTCGGTTCATTTCATGTGATATTGTTTTCTGGAAGCAGGACAGCTATGAGGAGTCTAGTACACTTTGTATGTACTTTGAACCCGCCACGCCAACCTCTCATGCACACTGGTCACGTCCAACTGTAATTCCACCTACCTAGTCCCCTTATATACAGTGTCAGCATTCTGAGACCACAAGCCATGGCCCTTTTTCATTGAAATTATGAAGATGAAGGGGAATTTAAAATTTTAAGATTCATGAAACCTTTGTGGGAATTTTAAAAAAGTGAAAAATTTGGGGTAAAATTAACTACACACACACACACACCGGTTCTTACAATGTGCTCAAAAGTACTTGAACACCCATTTTGCACAATATTCGAAAGTGTTTATCCAAAAAACTTATGCAAGCGTGCATACACACTCAGCCTCCCACCCCAACCCCACACACCTGCAGCCGCCACCACGCACCCGTTTCCATGCCCCAAACGCCTGTCCATGGTTCCCCAAGCCCACCTAGACAAACACATGCCCACCCACACCAACACATGTCTTCACACCCACGAGCAATCACACACACACTCACACACACACACACACACACACACACACACACAGACACACACACACACACAAACAAACACACACACAGGTTCTTGCAATGTGCTCAAAAGTACTTCAACACCCTTTTTGCACAATAGTCGAAAGTATTTATCCAAAAAACTTATGTAAGCGTGCATACACACTCAGCCACCCACCCCAACCGCAAACACCTGCAGCCGTCACCGCGCACCCGTTTCTATGGCCGACACGGCCGTCCATTGTTCCCCAAGACCACCTAGTCAAACACATGCCCAACCACACCAACACATGCCCTCACACTCACGAGCAATCACACACACACACACACACACACACACACATACACACACACACAAAAACACACACTGGTTCTTACTATGTGCTCAAAAGTATTTGAACACTCCATTTTCACAATATTCGAAAGTATTTATCTATAAAACTTATGTAAGCATGCATACACACTCTGCCACCCACCCCAACCCCAAACACCTGCAGCCGCCACCGCGCCCCCGTTTCCATGCCCCAAACGCCCGTCCATGTTACCCCAAGCCCACCTAGACGAACACATGCCCACCCACACCAACACATGTCATCACACCCACGAGCAATCACACACACACACACACACACACACACACACACACACAGACACACACACACATGCACACACAAACACACACACACACACAGACACACACACACACACACACACACACACACACACACACACACAGGTTCTTACAATGTGCTCAAATGTACTTGAACACCCTTTTTGCACAATAGTCGAAAGTATTTATCCATAAAACTTATGTAAGCGTGCATACTCAGCCACCCACCCCAACCCCACACACCATTGCAGCCGCCACCGCACAAGCGTTTCCATGCCCCAAACGCCTGTCCATGGTTCCCCAAGCCCACCTAGACAAACACATGCCCACCCACACCAACACATGTCTTCACACCCACGAGCAATCACACACACACTCACACACACACACACACACACACACACACACACACAGACACACACACACACACAAACAAACACACACACAGGTTCTTGCAATGTGCTCAAAAGTACTTGAACCCGCAATTTGCACAATATTCGGAAGTATTTATCCAAAAAACTTATGTAAGCGTGCATACACACTCAGCCACCCACCCCAACCCCAAACACCTGCAGCCGTCACCGCGCACCCGTTTCTATGGCCGAAACGGCCGTCCATTGTTCCCCAAGACCACCTAGTCAAACACATGCCCAACCACACCAACACATGCCCTCACACTCACGAGCAATCACAGACACACACACACACACACACACACACACACACACACACACACACATACACACACACACGAAAACACACACTGGTTCTTACTATGTGCTCAAAAGTATTTGAACCATCTTTTTTCACAATATTCGAAAGTATTTATCCATAAAACTTATGTAAGCGTGCATACACACTCAGCCTCCCACCCCAACCCCACACACCTGCAGCCGCCACCGCGCACCCGTTTCCATGCCCCAAATGGCCGTCCATGGTTCCCCAAGCCCACCTAGACAAACACATTCCCATCACACCAACACATGCCTTCACACCTGTGAGCAATCTCACACACACACACACAGACATACACACACACACACACACACACACACACACACACACACACACACACACACACAGCTTGTTTCCATTTCAACTGATATTGTTTTATTATGTCAGTCATGTTTTGGGTATTGAGTTCAGCCCAGATGTCATTATTTCTCTTTTTATCTATCAGAGCACACATATCCAACCACATATGTAACGAAATTTATTTAACATGCCTCTATTCTCTTTTCATCTTTCTTCTCAAGTTTCCACATCCATAGAGCAATTCCATTTAGCTATAACCTTATAGAACCTTAGTAAATTATCTCTGTGGACTTTCACAATGTTCTGCACAAAGTCCAAAGGAATAGTGAAATAGGTCTAAGTTTTTTGTATTTCATTATTTACCATTCATGTAATATTACACCCATTTAAATGTGCTCTATGATCTGCTTCTCAATTTCTGTCTTAACTCATACGGGCTGGTGTCCAACAAATGCCATTAATTTTTTCTTAGCGGTGGAGACGTAAAATCTACTGTATTTTTTCATTATTATATTTTATGTACTATGTTTTTACATATAAATTATTATGTTCAGTTTACATTTTCAGGCACATTTTCATTGATAATTACATTGAATTTACAAAACTTCCAAAGGAACTATTGAGTTCAAATTACAGTCTGCAATTACAATCTACCATTTGCATTTTTAACAAATTTTACAGGTAATATAGGTAAATAGATCATTCTAATCAAAAATAGATCATTATTATTCTACAGTATTGTTTTAAGACATCGTATTTATACTATCGGAAGTATTGAAGGTCTTGAGTACATAAAGTAAGTTTATGTTTTTTAACAGCAGAAAAAAATCATTCTTAGATCGAATTATGTAGTGTACTGTCGTTTGCCGTTCCAAATCCAGCACATGTTAAGATATTAACAGAAGATTGTTTTATGTCCTCTGGTCTGCACGTTACGCGTGCAGACTGTATCTCGAGATCATACGTGTTACCTCGAAGGACAACAAATTGTTCAGTAGGTTTACTATTCAGTTCTTCTTCGTTACCACAATCAGTTTTTTATTCATCAGCATAATAATGCGTTTGTTATTTGATTGGAGTCCCAAAGTATCGAATCTGCAATGCACCTGCTCCCACAAGGTTTGGTCTTAGGTCCTTTACTGTTCTTGATATACATTAATGACTTACCATTCCACATTGATGAAGATGCACAGTTAGTTCTTTTTTCTGATGATAAAAGTATAGTAATAACATCCAAAAACCAAGAACTAAGTGATGTAATTGTAAATGATGTTTTTCACAAAATTATGAAGTGGTTCTCAGCAAGTGGACTCACTTTAAATTTTGATAAAACACAGTATATACAGTTCTGTACAGTAAATGGCACAACTCCAGTGATAAATATAGGCTTTGAACAGAAGTCTGTAACTAAGGTAGAATTTTCAAAATTTTTAGGTCTGTCCCTTGATGAGAGGTTAAACTGGAAACAACAGATTGATGATCTGCTGAAACGTCTGAGTTCAGCTACGTATGCTATTAGGGTTATTGCAAATTTTGGTCATAAGAATCTCAGTAAATTAGCTTACTATGCCTACTTTCATTCACTGCTTTCGTATGACATCATATTCTGGGGTAATTCATCGTTGAGTAGAAAAGTATTCATTGCTCAAAAACGTGTAATCAGAATAATTGCTGGAGCCCACCCACGGTCATCCTGTAGACATCTATTTAAGGATCTAGGGATCCTCACAGTATATATATTCACTTATGAAATTTGTTGGTAATAATCCAACCCGGTTCAAAAGTAATAGCAGTGTGCATAGCTATAACACCAGGAGAAAGGATGATCTTCATTATGCAGGGTTAAATCTGACTTTGGCACAGAAAGGCGTAAATTATGCTGACACAAAAGTCTTTGGTCACCTACCAAACAGCATAAAAAGCCTGACAGATAGCCAACTAATATTTGAAAATAAATTAAAAGAATTTCTAGATGACAACTCTTTCTAGTCATTGGCTGAATTTTTAGATATAAATTAAGGAAAAAAAACAACAACTTAAACATTAGTGTCATGCAATATTTTGTGTAATGTAATACCTTGTACAGACATCTTTTATTAACCTGACACGTTCCACATCATTACGAAGTGTCGTATTCATGATCTGTGGAACAAGTATTAATCTAATCTTTACTTCTGACATCCTCGTACATACGTGGAACTTGAAAAGAAACTATTTTATGGCATTGGTGGCCGGGAGGCCCCAAACGGGCAAGTTCATCTGTCGATTGCGAGTCTTACTGCATTGACGCCACAATGGACAATACGCGTGCCAGTGATGAGGATGAAATATTGATGAGGACAACACAAAACCCAGTCCACGAGCGGAGAAAATCTCCAACCCGGCCGGGAATTGAACCAGGGCTTGCTGCATGGGAGGCAAACATGTTGCCATATAGATGAGCAAGCGGACACATGAAACTTTAACGTGATAGATATAGCTATATGTGTCTGTGTAGCATCGTTTTACATGATGTGAGGAAAACGTTTTACATATGTACGCATAGTGGAAATATTAGAAATATCCCACATCGCCATTATAACTGCAATCGGTTAGTTAACGACTGTAATCAGTCTGCTTAGTTCAATGACAACTAAATTTTCATTAAAAATGTCGGTCCTTTGAAAATTTGATTTTCCAGTTAATGCAGCTGCGACAAATCAACCTACCAACGATGTTGCTAGTATTATGTTCCGCGTCTGTCGAACATCTTGCAAAGTTTTTCCAAACACACTATTATTCAACAGTCTAAAAAGCGTCTTATCGAAGACTGCTTGCATTCATACTCTCTGTTCGCGAAACTCAATGTTGGTTGTTTGGTTGATTTGGAGGAGGGGGCCAAACAGCAGGGTCGTCGGACCCATGGGATTGGGGAAAGACGGAGAAGGAAGTCGGCAGTGCCCTTTCAAAGGAACATCCCGGCGTTTGCTTGAAGAGACTCAGGAAAATCACGGAAAACCTAAATTACGATGGTTGGGAGCGAGTTTCAACCGTCGTTCTCCCGAATTCGAGTCCAGTGTGCTAATCGCTGCGCCACCTCGCTCAGTAATCTCAGTGTATGGCTTTGTCAAGTGAGCTTCAAATGATTCGATAAGTCTTGTTTTAAACCAATTCATGTTTCAAACTTCGTTTCAAATTTCTGTAATAAATAACATAATTTTTATTGTCATACAAGATGGAAAATAATTTCTTTGGTATCTTCACTATCTGATGGTGGTGACATTTCTTCTCGACATTATGCCAAGTCAGAATGTAAATCATGAATACTCTCGGGCTACTCAAAATCCACTTCTAATAAGTGTCCTGTGATAGAATCGTCTGTTACAATTTCCACGTCCAAGTTTCGACACTTTTTAAGGAAAGGCAATCTTAATTTGGTACAGGAAGATTCTGCAACATATCCGAGCTGTTAACATCGAAGTATCTAATACACACCCCTTTTTTATTTTCGTCGTAGGCAGCTATGTATCTGTTGTTTGTAACTGCATGCCTATGTGGAAAAGAACAATACCTCCTACGATGCTGCGCTCCAATAACTGTAATTGCTCATTATCCGTAATAAGTTTCAATTTTTCTAAAGTGGTTTCAGCAACAGGTCCCATGCCAGGCCATGTGCGTGTACATAATAGGCGGGATGGCGTTCATATTTTTTGAGACAGATTGTGCGGAAGTTTTCATAGACGTCGGTCAGAAGCAAGACGTCACTTTCCATATAGGCTGGAGTAACCAGCTAACGTCCAGCATTCAAATGAGCTCTACACTTAGCACACTCTTGGGTAATAATGTTCTTTGACTGTAGTTTCACCGGTCATCAAGTTTCTGAATGCCTCTATCGGCGTCAAATCTTACTCCAAGAAAAGGGATTCGTCATTTACGCGCTCATGAGGAAAAATATCTTCATTGTTAATCAAATTAAATTGTTCGCTTTTTTTTAACTCTTAGGGCTTTGGACATGAGAAGCATGCCAGAAAGCTGAAGAGTTCTATGAAGCGAAATTTTATGTCACTACGAGTGGCTACCGTAATAGATTTAGCTAGCATTTGTATTTTTCCATCTTCTCCACATTTACTTTAGTCATTTATTCCATTCATTTACATTGCTTATGATTGTAAAAAAATGTGTGTAATAATTCGTTAGGTTGTGAAGCGCTGCAGAATTATAAAATTATGATAGAAATTACAGCTTTCACTCGGAAATCCACGAAATCTGCTGTGACGGTCATGTACACGTGCGTCAATTTTCCTGGGAATGAAAATAATACTAGCAATTAACATAACGCGATGGACAGACAAATCTTTCTATTTAACGAGAGGGACAAGAAGCAGATTTCAGATTACCAGGCAGGTCAAGATGTAAATTTCGTCTCCGGCAATGTCAATATTGAGCATGAATGGACAAAATTCCGGATCATCGCACAATATCCGTTAGACAGGTATGCGCCGATCAAAAATTATGAGGGATGGTAAAGGCTCGTGATTCGACAACCGCGATTGAAAGCGGCAAAAGCAAAGATACCTTCACTGCAAATTTAAACGTAACCAAAATCTCACAGGCAAACAAAAACCAAACGAAATCAAAATTAAAACAAGGAGTTCTGTGCGTCAAGCGTTCAAAGAATCCGAAAGTAAAATTCTATGTACCGTCCTGAGAGACAGTACTAAGAAGTTTTGATGATACATTAAATCAGTAAACCGATCGGAGCCATCTATCCAGAACCACCATGACTATAATGACAGTGAAACCGAGGATGACATAGAAAATGTAGAATTGCTGAATTTTTCCAAAACTGTTCACCGAGGAAAATCGCACTTTAGTTCCTCCTTTTAGAGTCTCACGAATGACAAAATGACAGACTGCCGCTGGACCCGACGTGTACACATTCGATTCTACACAGATTTTGCAAAAGGACTTACCGCGTTTTAACAGAAATGTACAGTAGGTCTCTAGAGAAGCGTTTCTAATGATTGGAAGAAAGATTGGGTTATTGGAGCTTTCAAGAAGGTCGTAGAACAAACGCACATACGCAGAAAACCTACATCTCTGACTTCAATGTGTTGTATAATTTCGGAGCATGTTTTATACTAGCGTATCATAACAATCCCAGAGACCGAGAAGCTCCTTTACAGGTTTCGGAAACCTGCGCCGTAGGGTTCAATATGGAGTTCGGAAAGAATGACTGTGTGGAACACGACTTGCTCTGTTCGTCCACGCCGGCCGGAGTGGCCGAGAGGTTCTAGGCGCTACAGCTTGGAACCGCGCCACCGCTATGGTCGCAGGTTCGAATCCTGCCTCGGGCATGGATGTGTGTGATGTCCTTAGGTTAGTTAGGTTTAAGTAGCTCTAAGTTCTAGAGGACTCATGGCCTCAGAAGTTAAGTCCCATAGTGCTCAGAGACATTTAAACCATTTTTTGTTCGTCTACGGCACCCAGAAATCAGTAATTACAGGCGCCCAGGTAAATGACATGATCCTTGCCCATGATCCTTGACTTCTGGAAGGTATTCCCTACAGTACCTTACTGCCGCCTAATGAACAAAATGCTAGCGCGCGGATTACCCGTTCAGTATCGTGATTGGACGGAAAAGTTTCTAGCAAAATGTCATTCTGAACGGAGAAGTGTCTTCAGACGTAAAAGTAACTTTGGGCGTGAGGCAAGGGAGTGTCACAGCACCAGTACATTTCTCATTATATATAAATTACATAGCAGACAACATCGAAAATGCCATGGGGCCTTTCACAGACGATGCGGTTGTGTACAGAGAAGTTGCGACGGGAAAATTGTAACCTAATCCAGAAAAACTTGCAGAGGATCGCCTCTTGGTACAGAGGATGGCGATGGACTCTGAACACAAAAAAATGTAACATATTGCAAATACAAAGCCAGAGAGACGCTTTATTCCATGATTACACTATTGCAGAACAATCACTAGAGGTATTCAGTTCCATAAAATATGTGGGAGTATGCATACGGAACTGTTTGAAGTGGAGTGACCATATAAAATTAACCGCTGGTAAGACAGATGACAGACTGAGTACTTATATTCGTTGGAGGAATCTTCAGTAAACTTAGTCCATCAACACGACAAAAGAAGTAGCTTCAC